>NC_057807.1:477841793-477859553 GCF_018294505.1 Triticum aestivum | reverse complement strand
CGACTTCGCACCCTTCTCGGTCTTTGGAGCCATGGCAGAGGCGGTGGGGGAGATCGAGGGCGTTGGCGGCGACGGCGGCGACGGGGGGCGGAGCGCTGCTCTCTTTCGGCTTTCGGAAGCAGAGGGGAGTGGCGGAGATTTCTGAGATTGCAACTGCAAGTGGCGAAGGTGGGGGAACCGCCCCTGTTTCCCCTGCTTATAAAGAGGAGGAGGCGAACGTTACACTTTTTCCGAATAAAGAATCACCCACGATCTCTCCCACGACGCCGCGTTCGACGCGTTCCGTTACGGGAGGGCGCGGTGGATACGGAGTTAGATACGGTGTGGACCCAGGCCGCGCGTGCCCGTGCCCTGTTTTGGGCCTGGCCCAACAGCGCTCGGCACCGTGTGTGGCCCAGGCCCGGGGGCTCCTGTCGGTGTACTAAAGTAGGGGTACCTTAGTATCCCAAACTTGTGCACGGGCAGTCGCAGCGCCCCGCGGCAAGGCTCGTCGGGTGCCCGCCAAGATCCTCCGTAGTTCCTATTGGAGACATTCAAGAACAAAGTGTTTTAACTGAGAAGACAAGGTCCCGGCAAGAGGAGCTTGCCGGGAAGGACAAGGCCCCGGCAAGAGGAGCTTGCCGGGAAGGCCAACCAAGGCATTTCAAGGAACTTGCCGCGACGCACCGCGCGTCGCGGCAAGACCCGGTGAGCGACAAGCTTACGGGAGCGACAAGACAACGACCGCGGCAAGGCGCCTGCCACGGCGAAGCCACCGCTCTGTGCCCACGCTCCAGCGCATCCGTCGACGTGTCGCCACTGGGCCGTTCCAGGCGCACGTGGCGAGAAGCTGTGCAGCCAAGCGGTGCGAGGTGGCGATCGGAGAAGACGAGATAGCCATTGTGGCGAATGGTGGCGCCCCTAACGGTCGCTTTTTTCACTGTTTGGGCGACGCAGATGGGCATTTAATGCCTTTGTCCCCTTCCGTCAAAGTTAGGTAGGATCCACTGTAGATGGCAGTTGTACCAACCACACCTTTTACACTTTTACCCATGCATGCGTTGCCACCTATCGGTGACCCCTTGAGCCTATAAAAGGAGGCCCGTGCGCAACGTAGAAGGGGTTCGACTCATTCGAAACCAGACACTCCCACGCTCTCGAGCAAGAACATAATACAACCACAAAGCAGTAGTAGGAGTATTATCTCTCCGGAGAGCTCCGAAGCTGGGTAAAAATCGCTTGTGTGTTCGCCTCGATCCGCTCTTCGTGCGGCCTCCGCTCCCTGCCGGACCGAAACGGGCCCTGCCCCATAGGTGTTCGTTTCCCACGACAAGGCTGAGATGATGGCCTCCTCGGACACCTTGGGGATCTTAAGGCGAGCATTGTTGAAGCGCTGGATGAACTTTTGCAGGGTCTCCCCCGGCTGCTGCTTGATGCGGCGCAAGTCGCTCATGGCCGAGGGCCGGTCGCGGGTGCCTTGGAAGTTGGCGATGAATCGGGTGCGCATCTCGTCCCAGGAGGATATCTTGCCAGGAGCCAGGTTCAGGAGCCAGGTGCAGGCGTCGTCCTTGAGTGCCATGGGGAACCAGTTCGCCATGACCTTCTCGTCTCTGTTGGCGGCTTTGATGCCCAGCTCGTAGAGCTGGAGGAACTCAGCAAGGTCAGTCGTGCCATCATAGCGCGGGGGCAGGTCTGGCTTGAACTTGCCTGGCCAAGCCACACTGCGCAGCTCGGCGGAGAAGGCACGGCAGCCTGTAGTGGCCGCGGGAGCCTTTTGGTGATGGAGAGCTTGATCTTGCGGGTTTCCGTGCGATGCGACGAGGTGCAGCGCGGGGTCTTGATGCGCCGGAGCAGGTGCGCTCTCATGCCGAGCCGGTGCGGGGAGCAAGCGGGCGGCTTCCTGGGGATGAGGGATTTCTTGGCAGCTCTTCTCTTGCTATGCTGGCGCCGGATGGAGTGGGTTCCGCCCAGGGGCCATGCGCCTTGGAGCCTAGGCACCTTCTTGAGGGGGAGGCGGCTGAGGCGCCCCCGGAGCTTCGTCGCCCGCGCAGGGAGGTGCGCGGTGCAACGAGAGGGACAACGCAGGGGAGCCCCCAGCGGCGCTGACGAGCTCGGTGATGCGGGGCGAGCCACTCATCGTAGAGGTCGTCGACGGGATGGTAGTGCAGGAGCTCCCGCGCCAGAAGCAGTGCGGCGTGCGTGTCCGCAGGAGCACGATGGGCGTGGGACGAGGAGCCAGCCAGAGTCAGCGACGGAGTGGCGGTCGGCCTTCTCGCTGCACCGATGGATGCAGGGACGACGCATGCTATTCGTTCCCCGCCGAGCTGGTGGCAGCGTTGATGGCAAGCGACGGGGAACGACGGGGGCACCCGCCAACGGGGGCCATCTGGGCGACGCGAGTGGCGAGAGCGGCCCGGCGCTCGGCGCGGGCACGACGTGCGTCTGCCATGGATAGGATGGGCGGTGAAAACACGAGGCGACGGAAGGCTGATTCCAGCACACCCCTACCTGGCGCGCCAAATGTCAGATTTCGGGTTCCAGCAAACCCTTGAGGTTCGAACACTGGGGTGCACGCGGAGATCACACCCCCAGCCTACCCATGTTTCACCGCCTTGTAAGGATCTAAACTACTCGAAGAACAACACAAGGGACACAAGATTTATACTGGTTCAGGCCACCATTGTGGTGTAATACCCTACTCCAGTTTGTGGTGTGTGGATTGCCTCTGGGGCTGATGAGGGACAGTACAAGGGAAGAACAGCCTGGCGAGGGTCTGTTCTCGGATGGCACGACGAACTGCTAGGGGGGTTCAGTCGCCTCTCTCTCTCTGTGTGTGTCTTGGCTATGGATCCGATCTGATCCAGATGCCCTACCCTATGGGTGGCTAGTCCTATTTATAGGCGAAGGCCCCGGGCCTCTTCCCAAATATTGAGCGGGAAGGGCGCCAACAATTGGCCATTTTGAAGGGGAACATCTAGTACACTTATCCTGACTAAAGTTGGTCCTCGCCTGCCAAAAGACCCTGACGATGACGCTAGCTTGGGCTCCACGATGACCTCCGTTCTGCCGTCCTGCTGTTCTTGGTCTTGTTGCTCCGAAATGGTTACCTTTTCTTGATACCCTTGCCTGCGCTTGCCCCCTTTGCACCAAAGGGGAAACAAGGACTCTGCGCAGGCCGGCGCCCGCCTGGCGCCCGCCTGGCCTTGGTCGTCGTGGCTTGCGTCACGGGCACCTCGTGAGGTACGCCGCCTTGATCTCTCTGCCTCCTCGTGAGCCAGCCTGACGAGGCCGTGCCTGAGGAAGCCTCCTGTCGTCCGCCCCGCGAGGCTTGGCCCCTCGCGAGGGTCTTGAGCATGTGTTGATGTAGATGGGCCGTATTGGGCCACTCCTTGAGCCACGCCGCAGGCCGCAGGCAGGCAAGTGTTGGAAATATGCCCTAGAGGCAATAATAAAAGCATTATTATTATATTTCTTTGTTCATGGTAATTGTCTTTATACATGCTATAATTGTGTTATCCAGAAATCGTAATACATGTGTGAATAACAGACACCAACATGTCCCTAGTAAGCCTCTAGTTGACTAGCTCGTTGATCAATAGATAGTCATGGTTTCCTGGCTATGGACATTGGATGTCATTGATAACGGGATCACATCATTAGGATAATGATGTGATGGACAAGACCCAATCTTAAGCATAGCGTGAGATCGTGTAGTTCGTTTGCTAGAGCTTTTCTAATGTCAAGTATCTTTTCCTTTGACCATGAGATCGTGTAACTCCCGGATACCGTAGGAGTGCTTTGGGTGTATCAAATGTCACAACGTAACTGGGTGACTATAAAGGTGCATTACAAGTATCTCCGAAAGTGTCTGTTGGGTTGACACGGATCGAGACTAGGATTTGTCACTCCGTATGACGGAGAGATATCACTGGGCCCACTCGGTAATGCATCATCATAATGAGCTCAAAGTGACCAAGTGTCTGGTCACGGGATCATGCATTACGGTACGAGTAAAGTGACTTGCCGGTAACGAGATTGAACAAGGTATTGGGATACCGACGATCGAATCTCGGGCAAGTAACATATCGATTGACAAAGGGAATTGCATACGGGGTTGATTAAATCCTCGACATCGTGGTTCATCCGATGAGATCATCATGGAGCATGTGGGAGCCAACATGGGTATCCAGATCCCGCTGTTGGTTATTGACCGGAGAGCGATCTCGGTCATGTCTACATGTCTCCCGAACCCGTAGGGTCTACACACTTAAGGTTCGGTTATGCTAGGGTTGTAGGGATATGTATATGCAGTAACCTGAATGTTGTTCGGAGTCCCGGATGAGATCCCGGACGTCACGAGGAGTTCCGGAATGGTCCGGAGGTAAAGATTTATATATGGGAAGTCCTGTTTCGGGCATCGGGACAAGTTTCGGGGTTATCGGTATTGTACCGGGACCACCGGAAGGGTCCCGGGGGTCCACCGGGTGGGTCCACTTGTCCCGGGGGGCCACATGGGCTGTAGGGGGTGCGCCTTGGCCTACATGGGCCAAGGGCACCAGCCCCAAGAGGCCCATGTGCCAAGAGAAGAAAAAAAGGGGAGAGTCCTAAAGGGGGAAGGCACCTCCGAGGTGCCTTGGGGAGGATGGACTCCTCCCCCCCTTGGCCGCACCCTTCCTTGGAGGAAGGGGCAAGGGCTGCGCCTCCCCCTCTCCCTTGGCCCTATATATAGTGGGGAAAAGGAGGAGCAAATCCACCTTGGCCTTTGGTTGCCTCCTTCTCCCTCTCCAACACCTCCTCCTCCTCCATAGTGCTTAGTGAAGCTCTGCCGGAGTACTGCAGCTCCATCAACACCACGCCGTCGTGCTGCTGCTGGTGCCATCTCCCTCAACCTCTCCTCCCCCCCCTTGCTGGATCAAGAAGGAGGAGACGTGGCTGTTCCGTACATGTGTTGAACGCGGAGGTGCCGTCCGTTCGGTGCTAGGATCTCCGGTGATTCGAATGACGTCGTGTTCGACTACATCATCCCCGTTCTTTGAACGCTTCCGCTCGCGATCTACAAGGTACATAGATGCATCTAATGACTCGTTTCTAGATGAACTCATAGATGGATTTTGGTGAAACCGTAGGAAATTTTTTTGTTTTCTGCAACGTTCCCCAACAGTGGCATCATGAGCTAGGTCTATGCGTAGTTCTCTTGCACGAGTAGAACACAATTTGTTGTGGGCGTAGATTTGTCAACTTTCTTGCCGCTACTAGTCTTATATTGCTTCAGCGGTATTGTGGGATGAAGCGGCCCGGACCAACCTTACACGTACGCTTACGTGAGACCGGTTCCACCGACTAACATGCACAAGTTGCATAAGGTGGTTGGCGAGTGTCTGTCTCTCCTACTTTAGTTGAAGCGGATTCGATGAAAAGGGTCCTTATGAAGGGTAAATAGAAGTTGACAAATCACGTTGTGGCTTTCACGTAGGTAAGAAAACGTTCTTGCTAGAACCCTACTTCAGCCACATAAAACTTGCAAACAACAATTAGAGGATGTCTAACTTGTTTTTGCAGCAAGTGCTTTGTGATATGATATGGCCAAAGTTGTGATGAATGATGAATGATCTATATGTCATGTATGAGATGTTCATGCTATTGTAATAGGAATCACGACTTGCATGTCGATGAGTATGACAACCGGCAGGAGCCATAGGAGTTGTCTTTATTTTTTGTATGACCTGCGTGTCATTGAAGAACGCCATGTAAACTACTTTACTTTATTACTAAACGCGTTAGTCATAGAAGTAGAAGTAGTCGTTGGCGTGACAACTTCATGAAGACACGATGATGGAGATCATGATGGTGGAGATCAAGGTGTCATGCCGGTGACAAGATGATCATGGAGCCCCGAAGATGAAGATCAAAGGAGCTATATGATATTGGCCATATCATGTCACTACTTTATATAATTGCATGTGATTTTTATTATGTTTTATGCATCTTGTTTACTTAGGACGACGGTAGTAAATAAGATGATCCCTTACAAAATTTCAAGAAGTGTTCTCCCCTAACTGTGCACCATTGCTACAGTTCGTCGTTTCGAAGCACCACGTGATGATCGGGTGTGATAGATTCTTACGTTCACATACAACGGGTGTAAGATAGTTTTACACAGCGAAAACACTTAGGGTTAACTTGACGAGCCTAGCATGTACAGACATGGCCTCGGAACACGGAGACCGAAAGGTCGAACACGAGTCGTATGGAAGATACGATCAACATGAGAATGTTCACCGACGATGACTAGTCCGTCTCACGTGATGATCGGACACGGCCTAGTCGACTCGGATCGTGTAACACTTAGATGACCAAAGGGATGTCAAATCTGAGTGGGAGTTCATTATAATTTGATTAGATGAACTTAATTATCATGAACTAAGTCTAAATATTTTACAATATGTCTTGTAGATCAAATGGCCAACGTAGTCCTCAACTTCAACGCGTTCCTAGAGAAAACCAAGCTGAAAGACGATGGTAGCAACTATACGGACTGGGTCCGGAACCTGAGGATCATCCTCATAGCTGCCAAGAAAGATTATGTCCTACAAGCACCGCTGGGTGACGCACCTGCTCTCCCTGCAGAACAAGACGTTATGAACGCTTGGCAGGCACGTTCCGATGACTACTCCCTCGTTCAGTGCGGCATGCTTTAAAGCCTAGAGCCGGGGCTCCAAAAGCGTTTTGAGAGACATGGAGCATATGAGATGTTCGAAGAGCTGAAAATGGTTTTCCAAGCTCATGCCCGGGTCGAGAGATATGAAGTCTCCGACAAATTCTTCAGCTGTAAGATGGAGGAAAATAGTTCTGTCAGTGAGCACATACTCACTATGTCTGGGTTACATAACCGCTTGACTCAGCTGGGAGTTAATCTCCCGGATGATGCGGTCATTGACAGAATCCTCCAGTCGCTTCCACCAAGCTACAAGAGCTTTGTGATGAACTTCAATAGGCAGGGGATGGAAAAGACCATTCCTGAAGTATTTGCTATGCTGAAATCAGCAGAGGTAGAAGTCAAGAAGGAACATCAAGTGTTGATGGTCAATAAAACCACTAAGTTCAAGAAGGGCAAGGGTAAAAAGAACTTCAAGAAGGACGGCAAGGTAGTTGCCACGCCCAGCAAGCAAGCTGCCGGGAAGAAGCCAAAGAATGGACCCAAGCCCGAGACTGAGTGCTTTTATTGCAAGGAAAGTGGTCACTGGAAGCGGAACTGCCCCAAATACTTAGCAGACAAGAAGGCCGGCAAAATCAAAGGTATATTTGATATACATGTAATTGATGTGTACCTTACCAGTAATCGTAGTGACTCCTGGGTATTTGATACCGGTGTCGTTGCTCATATTTGTAACACACGGCAGGAGCTGCAGAATAAACGGAGACTGGCGAAGGACGAGGTGACGATGCGCGTCGGGAATGGTTCCAAGGTCGATGTGATCGCCGTCGGCATGCTACCTCTATATTTACCTACGGGATTAGTTTTGAACCTCAATAATTGTTATTTTGTGCCAAGTTTGAGCATGAACATTGTATCAGGATCTCGTTTAATTCGAGATGGCTACTCATTTAAATCCGAGAATAATGGTTGTTCTATTTATATGAGAGATATGTTTTATGGTCATGCTCCGATGGTGAATGGTTTATTCTTTATGAATCTCGAGCGTAATGCTACACATATTCATAGTGTAAGTACCAAAAGATGTAAGATTGATAGTGATAGTCCCACATACTTGTGGCACTGCCGCCTTGGTCACATAGGTGTCAAACGCATGAAGAAGCTTCATGCTGATGGACTTTTAGAGTCTCTTGATTACGAATCATTTGACACGTGTGAACCATGCCTCATGGGTAAAATGACCAAGACTCCATTCTCAGGAACAATGGAGCGAGCAACCAACTTATTGGAAATCATACATACTGATGTATGCGGTCCAATGAGTGTTGAGGCTCGCGGTGGCTATCGTTATGTTCTCACCCTCACTGGTGACTTGAGTAGATATGGGTATGTCTACTTAATGAAACACAAGTCTGAGACCTTTGAAAAGTTCAAGGAATTTCAGAGTGAGGTTGAGAATCAACGTGACAGGAAAATCAAGTTTCTATGATCAGATCATGGAGGAGAATACTTGAGTCACGAATTTGGCACACACTTAAGAAAATGTGGAATAGTTTCACAACTCACGCCGCCTGGAACACCTCAGCGTAATGGTGTGTCCGAACGTCGTAATCGCACTCTATTAGATATGGTACGATCTATGATGTCTCTTGCCGATTTACCACTATCTTTTTGGGGCTATGCTTTAGAGACTGCCGCATTCACTTTAAATAGGGCACCGTCGAAATCCGTTGAGACGACACCGTATGAATTGTGGTTTGGGAAGAAACCTAAGCTGTCGTTTCCAAAAGTTTGGGGATGTGATGCTTATGTCAGGAAACTTCAACCTGAAAAGCTCGAACCCAAATCGGAAAAATGCGTCTTCATAGGATACCCTAAAGAAACGGTTGGGTATATCTTCTACCTTAGATCCGAAGGCAAGATCTTTGTTGCCAAGAATGGGTCCTTTCTGGAGAAAGAGTTTCTCTCGAAAGAAGTAAGTGGGAGGAAAGTAGAACTTGATGAAGTATTACCTCTTGAACCGGAAAATGGCGCAACTCAAGAAAATGTTCCTGAGGTGCCTGCACCGACTAGAGAGGAAGTTAATGATGATGATCAAGATACTTCTGATCAAGCTCCTACTGAAATTCGAAGGTCCACAAGGACACGTTCCGCACCAGAGTGGTACGACAACCCTGTCTTGGAAATCATGTTGTTAGACAACAGTGAACCTTCGAACTATGAAGAAGCGATGGCGGGCCCGGATTCCGACAAATGGCTAGAAGCCATGAAATCCGAGATAGGATCCATGTATGAAAACGAAGTGTGGACTTTGACTGACTTGCCTGTTGAACGGCGAGCCATAGAAAATAAATGGATCTTTAAGAAGAAGACAGACGCGGATGGTAATGTGACCATCTATAAAGCTCGGCTTGTCGCTAAGGGTTATCGACAAGTTCAAGGGGTTGACTACGATGAGACTTTCTCACCGGTAGCGAAGCTGAAGTCTGTCCGAATCATGTTAGCAATTGCGCATTTTATGATTATGAAATTTGGCAAATGGATGTCAAAACGGCATTCCTTAATGGTTTCCTTAAGGAAGAATTATATATGATGCAGCCAGAAGGTTTTGTCGATCCTAAGAATGCTGACAAGGTGTGCAAGCTCCAACGCTCGATTTATGGGCTGGTGCAAGCATCTCGGAGTTGGAACATTCGTTTTGATGAGATGATCAAAGCGTTTGGGTTCTCACAGACTTATGGAGAAGCATGTATTTACAAGAAAGTGAGTGGGAGCTCTATAGCATTTCTCATACTATATGTAGATGACATACTTTTGATGGGAAATGATATAGAACTTTTGGACAGCTTTAAGGCCTACTTGAATAAGAGTTTTTCAATGAAGGACCTTGGAGAAGCTGCTTATATATTAGGCATCAAGATCTATAGGGATAGATCGAGACGCCTCATAGGTCTTTCACAAAGCACATACCTTGATAAGATTTTGAAGAAGTTCAAAATGGATCAGTCCAAGAAAGGGTTCTTGCCTGTTTTGCAAGGTGTGAAATTGAGCTCAACTCAATGTCCGACCATGGCAGAAGATATAGAAGAGATGAGTGTCATCTGCTATGCCTCAGCCATAGGTTCTATTATGTATGACATGCTGTGTACCAGACCTGATGTAAACCTTGCCGTAAGTTTGGTAGGAAGATACCAAAGTAATCCCGGCAAGGAACACTGGACAGCGGTCAAGAATATCCTGAAGTACCTGAAAAGGACTAAGGAAATGTTTCTCGTTTATGGAGGTGACGAAGAGCTCGTCGTAAAGGGTTACATCGACGCTAGCTTCGACATAGATCTGGATGACTCTAAGTCACAAACCGGATACGTGTATATTTTGAATGGTGGGGCAGTAAGCTGGTGCAGTTGCAAGCAGAGCGTCGTGGCGGGATCTACATGTGAAGCGGAGTACATGGCAGCCTCGGAGGCAGCACATGAAGCAATATGGTTGAAGGAGTTCATCACCAACCTAGGAGTCATACCCAATGCGTCGGGGCCGATCAAGCTCTTCTGTGACAACACTGGAGCTATTGCACTTGCCAAGGAGCCCAGGTTTCACAAGAAGACAAGGCACATCAAGCGTCGCTTCAACTCCATTCGTGAAAATGTTCAAGATGGAGACATAGAGATTTGTAAAGTACATACGGACCTGAATGTAGCAGATCCGTTGACTAAACCTCTCCCTAGAGCAAAACATGATCAACACCAGAATTCCATGGGTGTTCGATTCATCACAATGTAACTAGATTATTGACTCTAGTGCAAGTGGGAGACTGTTGGAAATATGCCCTAGAGGCAATAATAAAAGCATTATTATTATATTTCTTTGTTCATGATAATTGTCTTTATTCATGCTATAATTGTGTTATCCGGAAATCGTAATACATGTGTGAATAACAGACACCAACATGTCCCTAGTAAGCCTCTAGTTGACTAGCTCGTTGATCAATAGATAGTCATTGTTTCCTGGCTATGGACATTGGATGTCATTGATAACGGGATCACATCATTAGGATAATGATGTGATGGACAAGACCCAATCTTAAGCATAGCGTGAGATCGTGTAGTTCGTTTGCTAGAGCTTTTCTAATGTCAAGTATCTTTTCCTTTGACCATGAGATCGTGTAACTCCCGGATACCGTAGGAGTGCTTTGGGTGTATCAAACGTCACAACGTAACTGGGTGACCATAAAGGTGCATTACAGGTATCTCCGAAAGTGTCTGTTGGGTTGACACGGATCGAGACTGGGATTTGTCACTCCGTATGACGGAGAGATATCACTGGGCCCACTCGGTAATGCATCATCATAATGAGCTCAAAGTGACCAAGTGTCTGGTCACGGGATCATGCATTATGGTACGAGTAAAGTGACTTGCCGGTAACGAGATTGAACAAGGTATTGGGATACCGACGATCGAATCTCGGGCAAGTAACATATCGATTGACAAAGGGAATTGCATACGGGGTTGATTAAATCCTCGACATCGTGGTTCATCCGATGAGATCATCGTGGAGCGTGTGGGAGCCAACATGGGTATCCAGATCCTGTTGTTGGTTATTTACCGGAGAGCGATCTCGGTCATGTCTACATGTCTCCCGAACCCGTAGGGTCTACACACTTAAGGTTCGGTTACGCTAGGGTTGTAGGGATATGTATATGCAGTAACCCGAATGTTGTTCGGAGTCCCGGATGAGATCTCGGACGTCACGAGGAGTTCCGGAATGGTTCGGAGGTAAAGATTTATATATGGGAAGTCCTGTTTCGGGCATCGGGACAAGTTTCGGGGTTATCGGTATTGTACCGGGACCACCGGAAGGGTCCCAGGGGTCCATCGGGTGGGTCCACTTGTCCCGGGGGGCCACATGGGCTGTAGGGGGTGCGCCTTGGCCTACATGGGCCAAGGGCACCAGCCCCAAGAGGCCCATGTGCCAAGAGAAGAAAAAAAGGGGAGAGTCCTAAAGGGGGAAGGCACCTCCGAGGTGCCTTGGGGAGGATGGACTCCTCCCCCCCTTGGCCGCACCCTTCCTTGGAGGAAGGGGCAAGGGCTGCGCCTCCCCCTCTCCCTTGGCCCTATATATAGTGGGGAAAAGGAGGAGCAAATCCACCTTGGCCTTTGGTTGCCTCCTTCTCCCTCTCCAACACCTCCTCCTCCTCCATAGTGCTTAGTGAAGCTCTGCCGGAGTACTGCAGCTCCATCAACACCACGCCGTCGTGCTTCTGCTGGTGCCTTCTCCCTCAACCTCTCCTCCCCCCCTTGCTGGATCAAGAAGGAGGAGACGTGGTTGTTCCGTACGTGTGTTGAACGCGGAGGCGCCGTCCGTTCGGTGCTAGGATCTCCGGTGATTCGAATCACGTCGTGTTCAACTACATCATCCCCGTTCTTTGAACGCTTCCGCTCGCGATCTACAAGGTACATAGATGCATCTAATGACTCGTTGCTAGATGAACTCATAGATGGATCTTGGTGAAACCGTAGGAAATTTTTTTGTTTTCTGCAACGTTCCCCAACAGTGGCATCATGAGCTAGGTCTATGCGTAGTTCTCTTGCACGAGTAGAACACAATTTGTTGTGGGCGTAGATTTGTCAACTTTCTTGCCGCTACTAGTCTTATATTGCTTCAGCGGTATTGTGGGATGAAGCGGCCCGGACCAACCTTACACGTACGCTTACGTGAGACCGGTTCCACCGACTAACATGCACAAGTTGCATAAGGTGGCTGGCGAGTGTCTGTCTCTCCTACTTTAGTTGAAGCGGATTCGATGAAAAGGGTCCTTATGAAGGGTAAATAGAAGTTGACAAATCACGTTGTGGCTTTCACGTAGGTAAGAAAACGTTCTTGCTCGAACCCTACTTCAGCCACATAAAACTTGCAAACAACAATTAGAGGATGTCTAACTTGTTTTTGCAGCAAGTGCTTTGTGATATGATATGGCCAAAGTTGTGATGAATGATGAATGATCTATATGTCATGTATGAGATGTTCATGCTATTGTAATAGGAATCACGACTTGCATGTCGATGAGTATGACAACCGGCAGGAGCCATAGGAGTTGTCTTTATTTTTTGTATGACCTGCGTGTCATTGAAGAACGCCATGTAAACTACTTTACTTTATTACTAAACGCGTTAGTCATAGAAGTAGAAGTAGTCGTTGGTGTGACAACTTCATGAAGACACGATGATGGAGATCATGATGGTGGAGATCAAGGTGTCATGCCGGTGACAAGATGATCATGGAGCCCCGAAGATGAAGATCAAAGGAGCTATATGATATTGGCCATATCATGTCACTACTTTATATAATTGCATGTGATTTTTATTATGTTTTATGCATCTTGTTTACTTAGGACGACGGTAGTAAATAAGATGATCCCTTACAAAATTTCAAGAAGTGTTCTCCCCTAATTGTGCACCATTGCTACAGTTCGTCGTTTCGAAGCACCACGTGATGATCGGGTGTGATAGATTCTTACGTTCACATACAACGGGTGTAAGATAGTTTTACACAGCGAAAACACTTAGGGTTAACTTGACGAGCCTAGCATGTACAGACATGGCCTCAGAACACGGAGACCGAAAGGTCGAACACGAGTCGTATGGAAGATACGATCAACATGAGAATGTTCACCGACGATGACTAGTCCGTCTCACGTGATGATCGGACACGGCCTAGTCGACTCGGATCATGTAACACTTAGATGACCAAAGGGATGTCAAATCTGAGTGGGAGTTCATTATAATTTGATTAGATGAACTTAATTATCATGAACTTAGTCTAAATATTTTACAATATGTCTTGTAGATCAAATGGCCAACGTAGTCCTCAACTTCAATGCGTTCCTAGAGAAAACCAAGCTGAAAGACGATGGTAGCAACTATACGGACTGGGTCCGGAACCTGAGGATCATCCTCATAGCTGCCAAGAAAGATTATGTCCTACAAGCACCGCTGGGTGACGCACCTGCTCTCCCTGCAGAACAAGACGTTATGAACGCTTGGCAGGCACGTTCCGATGACTACTCCCTCGTTCAGTGCGGCATGCTTTACAGCCTAGAGCCGGGGCTCCAAAAGCGTTTTGAGAGACATGGAGCATATGAGATGTTCGAAGAGCTGAAAATGGTTTTCCAAGCTCATGCCCGGGTCGAGAGATATGAAGTCTCCGACAAATTCTTCAGCTGTAAGATGGAGGAAAATAGTTCTGTCAGTGAGCACATACTCACTATGTCTGGGTTACATAACCGCTTGACTCAGCTGGGAGTTAATCTCCCGGATGATGCGGTCATTGACAGAATCCTCCAGTCGCTTCCACCAAGCTACAAGAGCTTTGTGATGAACTTCAATAGGCAGGGGATGGAAAAGACCATTCCTGAAGTATTTGCTATGCTGAAATCAGCAGAGGTAGAAGTCAAGAAGGAACATCAAGTGTTGATGGTCAATAAAACCACTAAGTTCAAGAAGGGCAAGGGTAAAAAGAACTTCAAGAAGGACGGCAAGGTAGTTGCCGCGCCCAGCAAGCAAGCTGCCGGGAAGAAGCCAAAGAATGGACCCAAGCCCGAGACTGAGTGCTTTTATTGCAAGGAAAGTGGTCACTGGAAGCGGAACTGCCCCAAATACTTAGCGGACAAGAAGGCCGGCAAAATCAAAGGTATATTTGATATACATGTAATTGATGTGTACCTTACCAGTAATCGTAGTGACTCCTGGGTATTTGATACCGGTGTCGTTGCTCATATTTGTAACACACGGCAGGAGCTGCAGAATAAATGGAGACTGGCGAAGGACGAGGTGACGATGCGCGTCGGGAATGGTTCCAAGGTCGATGTGATCGCCGTCGGCATGCTACCTCTATATTTACCTACGGGATTAGTTTTGAACCTCAATAATTGTTATTTTGTGCCAAGTTTGAGCATGAACATTGTATCAGGATCTCGTTTAATTCGAGATGGCTACTCATTTAAATCCGAGAATAATGGTTGTTCTATTTATATGAGAGATATGTTTTATGGTCATGCTCCGATGGTGAATGGTTTATTCTTTATGAATCTCGAGCGTAATGCTACACATATTCATAGTGTAAGTACCAAAAGATGTAAGATTGATAGTGATAGTCCCACATACTTGTGGCACTGCCGCCTTGGTCACATAGGTGTCAAACGCATGAAGAAGCTCCATGCTGATGGACTTTTAGAGTCTCTTGATTACGAATCATTTGACACGTGTGAACCATGCCTCATGGGTAAAATGACCAAGACTCCATTCTCAGGAACAATGGAGCGAGCAACCAACTTATTGGAAATCATACATACTGATGTATGCGGTCCAATGAGTGTTGAGGCTCGCGGTGGCTATCGTTATGTTCTCACCCTCACTGGTGACTTGAGTAGATATGGGTATGTCTACTTAATGAAACACAAGTCTGAGACCTTTGAAAAGTTCAAGGAATTTCAGAGTGAGGTTGAGAATCAACGTGACAGGAAAATCAAGTTTCTATGATCAGATCGTGGAGGAGAATACTTGAGTCACGAATTTGGCACACACTTAAGAAAATGTGGAATAGTTTCACAACTCACGCCGCCTGGAACACCTCAGCGTAATGGTGTGTCCGAACGTCGTAATCGCACTCTATTAGATATGGTACGATCTATGATGTCTCTTGCTGATTTACCACTATCTTTTTGGGGCTATGCTTTAGAGACTGCCGCATTCACTTTAAATAGGGCACCGTCGAAATCCGTTGAGACGACACCGTATGAATTGTGGTTTGGGAAGAAACCTAAGCTGTCGTTTCCAAAAGTTTGGGGATGTGATGCTTATGTCAGGAAACTTCAACCTGAAAAGCTCGAACCCAAATCGGAAAAATGCGTCTTCATAGGATACCCTAAAGAAAGTGTTGGGTATATCTTCTACCTTAGATCCGAAGGCAAGATCTTTGTTGCCAAGAATGGGTCCTTTCTGGAGAAAGAGTTTCTCTCGAAAGAAGTAAGTGGGAGGAAAGTAGAGCTTGATGAAGTATTACCTCTTGAACCGGAAAATGGCGCAACTCAAGAAAATGTTCCTGAGGTGCCTACACCGACTAGAGAGGAAGTTAATGATGATGATCAAGATACTTCTGATCAAGCTCCTACTGAAATTCGAAGGTCCACAAGGACACGTTCCGCACCAGAGTGGTACGGCAACCCTGTCTTGGAAATCATGTTGTTAGACAACAGTGAACCTTCGAACTATGAAGAAGCGATGGCGGGCCCGGATTCCGACAAATGGCTAGAAGCCATGAAATCCGAGATAGGATCCATGTATGAAAACGAAGTGTGGACTTTGACTGACTTGCCTGTTGAACGGCGAGCCATAGAAAATAAATGGATCTTTAAGAAGAAGACAGACGCGGATGGTAATGTGACCATCTATAAAGCTCGGCTTGTCGCTAAGGGTTATCGACAAGTTCAAGGGGTTGACTACGATGAGACTTTCTCACCGGTAGCGAAGCTGAAGTCTGTCCGAATCATGTTAGCAATTGCCGCATTTTATGATTATGAAATTTGGCAAATGGATGTCAAAACGGCATTCCTTAATGGTTTCCTTAAGGAAGAATTATATATGATGCAGCCAGAAGGTTTTGTCGATCCTAAGAATGCTGACAAGGTGTGCAAGCTCCAACGCTCGATTTATGGGCTGGTGCAAGCATCTCGGAGTTGGAACATTCGTTTTGATGAGATGATCAAAGCGTTTGGGTTCTCACAGACTTATGGAGAAGCATGTATTTACAAGAAAGTGAGTGGGAGCTCTATAGCATTTCTCATACTATATGTAGATGACATACTTTTGATGGGAAATGATATAGAACTTTTGGACAGCATTAAGGCCTACTTGAATAAGAGTTTTTCAATGAAGGACCTTGGAGAAGCTGCTTATATATTAGGCATCAAGATCTATAGGGATAGATCGAGACGCCTCATAGGTCTTTCACAAAGCACATACCTTGATAAGATTTTGAAGAAGTTCAAAATGGATCAGTCCAAGAAAGGGTTCTTGCCTGTTTTGCAAGGTGTGAAATTGAGCTCAACTCAATGTCCGACCATGGCAGAAGATATAGAAGAGATGAGTGTCATCTGCTATGCCTCAGCCATAGGTTCTATTATGTATGACATGCTGTGTACCAGACCTGATGTAAACCTTGCCGTAAGTTTGGTAGGAAGATACCAAAGTAATCCCAGCAAGGAACACTGGACAGCGGTCAAGAATATCCTGAAGTACCTGAAAAGGACTAAGGAAATGTTTCTCGTTTATGGAGGTGACGAAGAGCTCGTCGTAAAGGGTTACATCGACGCTAGCTTCGACACAGATCTGGATGACTCTAAGTCACAAACCGGATACGTGTGTATTTTGAATGGTGGGGCAGTAAGCTGGTGCAGTTGCAAGCAGAGCGTCGTGGCGGGATCTACATGTGAAGCGGAGTACATGGCAGCCTCGGAGGCAGCACATGAAGCAATATGGTTGAAGGAGTTCATCACCAACCTAGGAGTCATACCCAATGCGTCGGGGCCGATCAAGCTCTTCTGTGACAACACTGGAGCTATTGCACTTGCCAAGGAGCCCAGGTTTCACAAGAAGACAAGGCACATCAAGCGTCGCTTCAACTCCATTCGTGAAAATGTTCAAGATGGAGACATAGAGATTTGTAAAGTACATACGGACCTGAATGTAGCAGATCCGTTGACTAAACCTCTCCCTAGAGCAAAACATGATCAACACCAGAATTCCATGGGTGTTCGATTCATCACAATGTAACTAGATTATTGACTCTAGTGCAAGTGGGAGACTGTTGGAAATATGCCCTAGAGGCAATAATAAAAGCATTATTATTATATTTCTTTGTTCATGATAATTGTCTTTATTCATGCTATAATTGTGTTATCCGGAAATCGTAATACATGTGTGAATAACAGACACCAACATGTCCCTAGTAAGCCTCTAGTTGACTAGCTCGTTGATCAATAGATAGTCATTGTTTCCTGGCTATGGACATTGGATGTCATTGATAACGGGATCACATCATTAGGATAATGATGTGATGGACAAGACCCAATC
>NC_057807.1:477827417-477841635 GCF_018294505.1 Triticum aestivum | reverse complement strand
TAAGCATAGCGTGAGATCGTGTAGTTCGTTTGCTAGAGCTTTTCTAATGTCAAGTATCTTTTCCTTTGACCATGAGATCGTGTAACTCCCGGATACCGTAGGAGTGCTTTGGGTGTATCAAACGTCACAACGTAACTGGGTGACTATAAAGGTGCATTACAGGTATCTCCGAAAGTGTCTGTTGGGTTGACACGGATCGAGACTGGGATTTGTCACTCCGTATGACGGAGAGATATCACTGGGCCCACTCGGTAATGCATCATCATAATGAGCTCAAAGTGACCAAGTGTCTGGTCACGGGATCATGCATTATGGTACGAGTAAAGTGACTTGCCGGTAACGAGATTGAACAAGGTATTGGGATACCGACGATCGAATCTCGGGCAAGTAACATATCGATTGACAAAGGGAATTGCATACGGGGTTGATTAAATCCTCGACATCGTGGTTCATCCGATGAGATCATCGTGGAGCGTGTGGGAGCCAACATGGGTATCCAGATCCTGTTGTTGGTTATTGACCGGAGAGCGATCTCGGTCATGTCTACATGTCTCCTGAACCCGTAGGGTCTACACACTTAAGGTTCGGTTACGCTAGGGTTGTAGGGATATGTATATGCAGTAACCCGAATGTTGTTCGGAGTCCCGGATGAGATATCGTACGTCACGAGGAGTTCCGGAATGGTTCGGAGGTAAAGATTTATATATGGGAAGTCCTGTTTCGGGCATCGGGACAAGTTTCGGGGTTATCGGTATTGTACCGGGACCACCGGAAGGGTCCCAGGGGTCCATCGGGTGGGTCCACTTGTCCCGGGGGGCCACATGGGCTGTAGGGGGTGCGCCTTGGCCTACATGGGCCAACGGCACCAGCCCCAAGAGGCCCATGTGCCAAGATAAGAAAAAAAGGGGAGAGTCCTAAAGGGGGAAGGCACCTCCGAGGTGCCTTGGGGAGGATGGACTCCTCCCCCCCTTGGCCGCACCCTTCCTTGGAGGAAGGGGCAAGGGCTGCGCCTCCCCTCTCCCTTGGCCCTATATATAGTGGGGAAAAGGAGGAGCAAATCCACCTTGGCCTTTGGTTGCCTCCTTCTCCCTCTCCAACACCTCCTCCTCCTCCATAGTGCTTAGCGAAGCTCTGCCGGAGTACTGCAGCTCCATCAACACCACGCCGTCGTGCTGCTGCTGGTGCCATCTCCCTCAACCTCTCCTCCCCCCCTTGCTGGATCAAGAAGGAGGAGACGTGGCTGTTCCGTACGTGTGTTGAACGCGGAGGTGCCGTCCGTTCGGTGCTAGGATCTCCGGTGATTCGAATCACGTCGTGTTCGACTACATCATCCCCGTTCTTTGAACGCTTCCGCTCGCGATCTACAAGGTACGTAGATGCATCTAATGACTCGTTGCTAGATGAACTCATAGATGGATCTTGGTGAAACCGTAGGAAATTTTTTTGTTTTCTGCAACGTTCCCCAACAGCAAGTCTGGGTACCCCCGTTCCCAGAACGCCGACACCGCCCTCATCTACATGATAGGTCGGGGCTGCTTTGGTAACTTCCGGTTCCCCCACTACATGGCACCCCCATTTCCTCTCCCCCTCCCGCAAAAACGACTAACTCCACAGCACCAGAGCATCTTACATCACGCCGTCCGTACTTCATCGCCCTTTCTCCCCTCCCCTCTCGAAACCCTAGACTGCTCATCCACCGGCGTACCATAGCCCATTCACTGCCAGCGGCGTCCACCTCGCTGGATCTGCTTCTGCGGCCGCATCTACCCCTCCCACCTCCCCTAGAAACAAGTAGACTGCTCATCCACCACTGTACCACAGCCCATTCAGTGACGGCCTTGTCCACGTCGCCGGATCTGCTTCGCTGGTACTCTCGTCAACCGCCGCGCATCTGCAGCGGCTCATTCGTACTCCCCACCGGAGACGCTTCGTCCACACCCCCCGGAGCCGCCCCACCGACACCCCCGTCGACGGCCTCTGATCCTCTTCGCGGACACCTTCCTTAACCCTACCGGAGCCGCTTCGTCGACACCTTCCTCAACCCTACCGGAGCCGCTCCGCCGACACCAGCATCAACCCTACCGGAGTAGCTTCGCCTATACCATTCTCAACCCTACCGGGGCCGCTTTCCTAACTCACAAGTCCACAGCCTTAGATCCGCTTCCTCGCACCCTCATCCAACCTACCGGAGCAGCTTCTGATGCCCCGTCCATGGCCGCAGATCCGCATCGTCGACACCACCCTTAACCCAACCACCGGAGCAGCTTCTGACGCCCCATCCACGGCCGCAGATCCGCATTGTCGACACCATCCTTAACCCAACCATTGGAGCAGCTTCTGACGTCCCGTCCACGGCCGCAGATCCGCGTCGTCGACACCATCCTTAACCCAACCACCGGAGAAGCTTCACCTACGCCCTCGTCCACGGCCACAGATCCGCTTCGCCCACACCGTAGTCCACCCTACCGGAGCTGCTCCACAAACACCCTACTCGATGGTTCTAGATCTCCTTACCGGACCCCGACAGCCAGCACAGCGTCATCACCCTCGACGTTTCTAACCTGATTCCCACCGTCTGGAGAGATGCCAAGCACCTTCCACGGCCTAGGTACTTGTCACCTTTAAATCCGTCCAGCATCACCTGCCCGATGTACTTCAAATATACTAACCGGTCGCTGTTACCTGTTATGCAGCTGGCAGAAACTACAAGCACGATGTTTCTTCTGGATCTAACAGCTTGGCCAACCAAGATCCTGGACTGAGGAATTGCAATGATCTTGTAACCGCGTCTCTCTCTCTTGTATTGTTATGTGCCTGCTAGCGTGCTTTGCTAGGATTTTCGACCAGTAATCCCTTTGTGCAGACAATGGTTTCTACTATTGGTTGCTAAATTAGATATGTAGATGTCATACATGATACTACCTCGTACCTCCGTTCCTATATATAAGTCTTTCTAGAGATTCCACTATAGGCTACATACGGAGCAAAATGAGTGAATCTACACTCGAAAATGCATCTATATACATCTGTATGTGGTCCATACTGGAATCTCTACAAAGACATATATTTAGGAACAGGGGCAGTACATTACACAAAATCGTAGGTGGCATGTAGGAATTCTAGTGCACTACATTAGGCTCCCTTAGAGTGCCTGCCAGTCCAGCATACAGAGTCATGGCTAGTTTATGGTACGCACACAATCGTTAATTGGTGGTTTAAATATGCGCAAGGGATATGCAATGTAGTATCATGTAGAGATGTCTGAAATTAGCCGTGTAACTTGCAGATAGGGTTACACAATGAAAATGTACAAGATGTATGTGGCAATTTCATGGAACATCGCAAAAAAAGGAGAGGCAACGGAGAGCCTATACAGTGTGATATGGTACGTCACTCCTCCATTGCAATCAACGTGACATGTTATTTGTATGCCATTTCTATTAGCCAAATTTCTTAGGGACAGTTATTATGAGTTATCCTAAGAAAATAAGCACCTGTGAATATAAGCTCCATGTTATACGCCAACCAGTTCTTTCCATTGCGTTTTCAGCTTATCTTTGGTATGATCAGTGGAAAGTCTAGATTGCATTATATATATTTTTCATTTTGCTGCCCATATGGAAATTAATTTGACTTGCAAACATCACAAATTGAACCCAGTGCAGTAATTAATATGATAGGAAAACAGACCATCACTATTTGCTCAAAATGCAAATACAAAGATACCATCTACTTGGCACAATCTACTTTGGTCAATGTTTTCTATAGAGATCCCATTGCCTAATTTAAACGAAGAACGCATGACCCACATTTAAATGAAGAACAATTATTTATTGAAATTCGATGGTCCAAGTGGCTGGTTATTATCATATAGCAGCACCACCTGAAAGCATCATATAGCAGCAGCAACAGCTCATAGCAACTCATCATACAGCAGCAGCAGTCTTCAATTCATCATATACCAGCAGCAGCTCATAGCAATTCATCATATAGCAGCAGCTGGAGCAGCTCATAGCAATTCATTATATAGCAGCAGCAGGAGCAGCTCATAGCAATTCATCATATAGCAGCAGCAGGAGCAGCTTCTAGCAACTCATCATATAGCAGCAGCAGCAGCTCATAGCAATTCATCATATAGCAGCAACAGCAACTCATCTTACAGCAGCAGCAGCTCATAGCAATTCATCATATAGTAGCAGCAGGAGCAGCTCATAGCAATTCATCATATAGCAGTAGCAGGAGCAGCTCACAGCAATGCATCATATAGCATCAGCAGAAGCAGCTCATAGCAATTCATCGTATAGTGGATCAGAATGAAAATTTGGCAAAAAAATCAGAGGAGATCCTCACCTTGTTGGATGAGCTCATCCTTCAACAACACCTCAAGGCCATGGCCTGGGAGGAGGGAAGGGGAACAAGGTGCCTTCTGCCGCAGTGTGGCATCAGCCGTAGTTGTGCAGCGCCTGCCGGAGTAGTGTGTTGGACGAACCACAGTGGAGTAGCTGCTGGAGACCATGAGAATGAGGGGAGGTGTCAGAGGGAGGAGCAGTCAGGGAGATTTGCCCCTACCCGCCGGCCATGTAGCCTAGCTGGACATAGCATCATCGAGGACCAGGCCAGATGGGACCAGTGGCGACGGCTCGCTGGAGGAACCCTAGTGCTGCACGCAGGGGATTAAGGTAGAGGGAAAGGGGAGAGGAGATGCAAGCGGGCAGGGCAATGAATGCTTGCGTGTTTGTTTTTACTTGAGGGTTAGGTGTGACACGGGCGTCAGCAGTTGCATTTTGAGTGTAATATAGGCAGACAACAGAGTCATTTCACTATTCCCCTTCCCTTCAATTTTTAGTGAGGTTCTACCCGAAACACCCCCCTCCAAAGCGAAATTAGTTAAGCCCAAGCCCATAACTCAAAAATGACTTCTTTACATCTTTTATGGCTTATTTTGACAATATACCCTGAAAAGGCGGAATCAAACTGGCCCTTAACCTGCAATTCAATTGTGCATGCAATGATGAATCACTCCTGCCTGCTATCTGTACATTTAGGCATCATCATACATGGCATAACCTAATACATGTGCATTCCATTGTAGAATCTGGAATATGCAATGTTTATGTTAGTTCATATGTTGCACATGATGTTTAAATGCCCCTTAAATCTGGTCAGTCAAGTGATGGTCTTTAAGCCTCCTTCTTTGCTTCTTTTCTTGATATGTAAGATTTGCTCACACATCTGTTCAATTGCTTTTGCATCAGCCAGCCATACTAGGACTGTTTGCTTTGATTACGTGTTGTTCTTGACCTAACACTCTAACAGAGCTTGTTAACGATTTAAACACTAAGGGCTGCTGTAGTGGGGCCTTGTCTAACTCGTAGGTGACATAAAGGTTTGGCTGTACACTACAGTAGGCTCTCCAAGAGTACCTAGAGATCCAGTTGGAAGGTATGCCTAGTTTTTACATAGTGCAGACACAGTAAATGCTCATTTCATTGTGTGCAAGTGCAAGAGATGCGGCATGTTTCATTATGTGGTGTTGTTTTGTTATAATCTCATCCTTTTGTGTTCACAGACTGGAAAGTATGCATATTTATCTTCCAAGGAGACGAGTAACTAGTTTGTGTCACCTTGTAGAGGGGGTGCAATGAAGATAAGATTGAGGATTTCCAAGCACAAGATGTTAGGAAGGAGCCTTGCAAGAGAAGTAGGAGCTGCGCTGAGCCTCTTCAACCTGCTAAGGTAAGTCACTGTATGCAACTCAACAGTTTTCAATTCCTTGTTTGTTTCAGACATAGTTATTTTTCTCTTTTCAATTGCTTTATTTGTCCTCACTTAATGAGATGCCCAAATAATTATGCCTGATGTTCGGTACTTGTATCACTATTAGTTGACATAATTAAAGGCCTTACAATTTAATTACTCTGCCGAAGTGTGCCTGAAGCTTTGAAGTCTATTAACCAACTATTATTGCATGAGGCTCACAATCTAGTTTATACTACGCTAATGATTGCATAGTTTTGCCTGTTGTAGTATGTTTGTATGAAACCCTCTGATGTTCATTATGCTCCCTAAGACTTTAATTGAGGTACAGAATGGCCAACTGCTTGCTTACTTATACGCAACGTGTTGTCTAAATTTGTAACTTGTATGTGTTTTCGATTGGGCCCCAACATCATGCTCCTCTAGTGAGCTAAGAGAGATTTCTGTATGCAGGCTGCACAGACTATCTTTTTTATAATTTTTAAAATATCACCTGCTTATGCTTCATGACGTGTAATTTTTTTTTGTGAAAGTGACGTGTAACATTATTGTTAGTCCTGTTTTGCCATGTAGTACAAAATAGTGTCTTGTTCGCTTCACTGTTGTAACTATATTTTTGCCCTAGTCATGTGTACTTACAGAAACATTTCAGGATGAAGTGACATCAACACAAAAAACTGTGAGCAGTGCGGCATGGCCGTTACCGAATGATTATGGATTGGAATTGGAATGTGCTGATGTTCTCAGGCATCAACTAGAGGTGGCAAGACAACGTGTACATGATTGTCAATGTATAATCAACAAGTTGAGACTGGACATGTAGGTATTAGATGCAGGAGTCAAAAAAATGAAACAAGACACCGAGGTAACCATGAAGGAATTGGAGATTTTGCAGACTAAAATTTGTGTATCTGAATCCGGCCGATCCTATTTTCTGAAGAGATTATAGTTCAAACGGAGTTAAGTTGATGCGCGTCCATGATGTATGAGCCGTATTTGCGTAGTGTATGTAATTTGCTGTTTGTGTATGCTTTATTATCACCTGTGCCGTACCATAATGCCCAGTGGGTATAATTGGTTGTAATTTCTTTATTGTATAGTGTAGGATTATTCTACCTTTCTATGCCTTGATCTCTTTGTTGTATAGTGTATGCTTTTTAGAGGTGATAGTATTGAGTAGGATAATTCTTTGAATATGCTATATCGTTCAAACGGGGGCCAACTCGCCCGACCATGGGCCTTCTACGTCTCGTAGGATCCATGGGCCTTCTACGTCTCGTAGGATCCATGGGCCTTCTACGTCTCGCAGGATCCATGGGCCTTCTACCTCTCACAATGTCCATGGGCCTTCTACGTCTCGCAGTGTCCATGGGCCTTCTACATCTCACAGGATCCATGGGCATTCTACGTCACGTAGGATCCATGGGCCGCCGACTCATTTATGGGTCTTGTACTGGCCTTTAATGGGTCGTAGACGGGCCTATAATGGAAATCGTACGTTTTATGGGCTGACCATAACGTGCCGTTAATAGGCCGTATTTGGTGATGCTATGAAAATGGCCCAGCAGACTAACAGACCACAAACGGGCCGACTGTAACGACGGGCTGAATTTGGCCCACAAGCAGAAAATGACAGTAACGGGCCGTTAGTAACCGAATGCTGCAAATGAGCCCAAAAATAAATGGGCTCTGAGAAGGCCGAAAGATAACATGGGCTGGAAATGGCCCAACTGAATAACGGGCCCTTAATGGGTATAAAGTGATACACTGTTCATTACGGGCCAGTTTCACCACGGACCGTTAATGGGTCTAAAGTGATACACTGTTCATTGCGGGCCAGTTTCACCACAGGCCGTTAATAGGCCAAGAGTTACATAGGGCCTCATATGGGCCAAAAGACGTCATGGGCCATACATGGGCCAGAAGTGAAAACGGGCTGGAATCATATTGGATGGCCCAGATGACGCTACTGGGCCTAATTCGGATAGGGCGTAACGGGCCTTGGGTTAGCGGGCTGTAAATGGGCTATATGCGAACATGTCGTCAACAGGCTTTCCATGGGCCGAACCGTCACCTTTTTACCAAGTCAAACGGGCTGGCCTTTTCACAAGAATGGGCCTCTGTTGGGCCGTGCCACGTGTCGATGTATCATTGGTGCCTCTGTCCAATGAGTGGATGACATCTGTCCCAACAATGAGCCGACACGTGTTTCCTCCAGCCAATGATGATTTTACACGTGGAAAATCCCCATTGGTCGGGGTTGTTAACAGGTTATCGGATCCAAAACCCGACCCGATAGCTTAACGGTGTTCCGTTACGGTGGATGCCACGTGTCGGTCACCCTTGACGAAAGCACTTCTGTGACGTGCGATTTATCGTCATGGAAGTGGAGACTTCCGTGATGATAATTTTGGTAATGTCATGGAACACTTCTACGACAGCACAGGTATGACTATCTTGATTCTGTCATAAATTTGTCATGGATGTACATGGATGACAAAAAACGCGACCTACTGTGACAAACACGTATTATCACGGAAGTGTATTTTTTTGTAGTGGCATACCAGCCGATGGGTGGTGGTTTATCGCTCATTCAGCTGACGGCGGTCATTTGATGCTCATTCGCACGTACCAATTTGACAAAACCATTACATCAAACCACATGCAGTACAATGCGTGGGGCGTTCGTGACATTGATGGCTATGGCTACTTCGTGTTCGAGAAAGATCCTAGCTCTGTTGGGCCAGGCGTATTCAACTTGAGGCGGGTTTACAGCCTCGGCAACCACTCCTTGTTCCTCGGGCTCAATTATCCGATCATCCAACCAATCATTGATCATATCACCGGCGATGATTACCGTGCTATGCAACTTCCATTCGCGAGGGGGGACTGTGTTTACACATCATACCATGGGTTTCATGAATCACCATATCCAGAGATTCGTCGACACAGCTTGTTGCCAGATAATCTTCAGTGTGTGAAAGGCATCAAGCTTCCATGCGATGGATGGCTTTTGCAAACCCGACATGCGGCAATGTGGTTCATGCCAACAGCAAATATGCACAACTTGATTCATGCTGATATCTAGACTGAGCCATGTATTTTGCTGCTGTAGCACGACCCTCTTTTGTCGGATATTATGTATTGTTGTTAGTTTGAAGCACTCCTCTGGTTTGAAGGATAGATACCTTCCTAGGATCAAGTGCATCCTAACTCACATGCGTAGGATGTACTGATAATGATGATGGAGATGTTGTGCAGAAGCCATATATATATCAGTTAGGCTTCAAGTGCATACTTCTTAGTTAAACCTATGTATAAATTGTGACACTAAATACGACTAGTAAGTAGTACAGTAGCAGTACTAGTATACGTCGGTCAAATTATTCATCATGTCCACACATTGAATTGACGTGACAACATGCTACGCGTGAGGTGCACAAGAATCCGAGCGGCGTGTTCGGGTATTCTGGACTTCAGATTTGGAGTACCACTTATCTGTCGAAATCTTTCATCATTCACTTAAAACAGTCGATTGATCATACATTGAGTACCATATAACTGGAATTACCGATGCAAGTCGAAGAAGGATTGGCCGGTGCTGTCGGCTGGCATCAAGTTCGATCCCACGGATCAGGAGCTGATCGAGCACCTTGAGGCCAAAGTGAGTGCTGACAGTGCGAGATTTCAGTCTCTCATCAATTTGTTCATACCAACCATCGACAGCGAGCACGACATATGCTACACCCAACCTTAGAAACTTCAAGGTAAGACACCGATTGGCCGTCTACTTGCACAAACATATTCCTTTGTTTATAGCTCTATTTTTCTTTTTAGACGCAGACCTGGTGAAGCAATTATAATTTGACAGTTAATAAAAAGTGAAACAAGTGACTGCAACATGCCAAAGATGTTATGAAAATGCCAACTACGTACACTAAAACATGTATTCCACAATACTGCAGGTATCACACTGAGTGGCCTAAGGAAGCATTTCTTCCAGTGCAATTCCAGGGTGTTAAAAAGGGGCACGTGGACGCGTCGCAAGATACAGTCGGAGTGCGGCATGCACGCGATGTGGCACAAGACCGGAAATACCTTGCCGGTGATGGTCAACGGCCGGCAGACGGGCAGCAAAAAAGGTTCTGGTGCTGCACACCAACAAGAACTTCAACCAGCAGAGGACCAACTAGGTGATGCACCAGTACCACCTCGAGGACCTGTAGCAAGAGAAGGAGCGGGAGCTGGTCCTCTGCAAGATTTTGTACCAGACGAACACTAGGGCCAGCAGTAAAAAGATTATAAGTTAGTTTGGTATTGGTAGTTGTACTACCTTGTCATCCGCAAGTTGGTATTGTTGTTAATGATCTTTTGGTATGAACTTGCATTTGCTTCCAACCATCATGCCGAGGGTCTACGTGGATATAAAGCTGAATCATTTGTTTCGAAACGAATTTTCAGGCACCTGATTTTTATTTGATGGGTAGCATAAGCACCTGCTGTTCGAATTCCTAGTTCTCCATTTTTTTGAAACAAGTGCATGCACTTATTATCATGATGAAAAACAATATCCGTGTTGCATCCCAGTTATCAGTCTGTACTTGCAGAATTCTCTCGTTTATTGAGCACATATATTGTTTTTTTAGGTCGAGCAAGTTTCAACTGGGTTGTAGACTGCCCAGGGTTGGTTTTGTTTTTAACAGGCCCAGCCCATGACGACAACGGGGCACAAAGATCCAGCAGGTATCTACTGGCCTCTGGCCCGCCAACGTTAGTTATATTTTGTCTTACAACATCCACAGGCAGTTTTTTTTACTAAATCAAACACACAGCCCAGTTCTATTTTCCTCTTGAAACGCATGTCCTTCATCCATTTTCTAATCTCTACCTATAGTTTTACTAGTTCATATACATGTATCATTATATTGAAAACACATCAAATTCCCTTTTCATATTTACATCCTTATTTTTGTTGTTTTTTCCCACCCAGCGCTGATTTTTTTACCACTAGTTTTCCCTTAAACCAACTCAATTGTCCCACGTCTTATTTGCTTACAAAAACAAAACGATTTTTTTGGCAAATCAATAAGTTCTTAAAAAAATGTTTATCATTTCGGGATTACAACAGTTCGGACTCCACCGAAATATGCGAAATAAGGTTGAACTTTTTGACCATGGTCCTGGGCAGAAAATGGGCAGTAATAAATTACTTAAGAATTAGCAAATGGGCTACAAATTATAATAAATAGCAAATGGGCTTTATGTTGTCTGCCACAGATTTGGAAGCTGACTTGTGGGCCTACTAAGTTCATGCGTACACAAGGTTTCTCAAAAAAGAAACTTAGTCAACAATCGACTCTACCAGCGTCAGACCGTTAGATGTCAATCTAACGGCAATCGTGCTTCTTCAGTCTCTGATCTTCCTGCCCCAGCCACCCAAACCAGCGCCATCGGAACCGCCTGCTCCCGCCTCTCATGGCCGGCTCTGCTGCCAGGCAGGCCTCACGGCCCCATCATACTCGCATCCCTAGCCTCTCTATCCCTCTACTCACCCACACCTCCTGTTATTTTCCGGCGACGGCAGCCGAACCAGTCAATCCTCGTACTCCCCACCGCATGGGCAGCCACTGCCGTGTCTTCCCTGGCTCCATGTCGTTCCCTTCATAGGCCTCGCCGTCATCCATCGCCATGGTGCTCTCGGCGCGGCATGGTCAACGATGTCCATCCAACGGTTGTACTGCTTCTTCAGCCTATGGTCTTCTTGCCCCAGCCGCCCAAAGCAGCGCCGGTCATGCCGCATGCTCCTGCTTCCCGTGGCCGGCTGTGCTGCCGCGGAGGCCTCACCGCCCCAATACTACTCCCACCGCTGGCCAGGCCATCCCTCCACTCACCCACTCCCCCTGTTATTCTGCGGTGACGGCAGACTCACACCGCAGCCGAACCAGTGAACCCTCGTACTCATCTCCGCGTGGGCATCCACTACCGCATCTTCCCCGGCTCCGCGTCGTCCCCTTCCTAGGCCTCGCCGTCGTCCACCGCCGTGGTGCTCTCGGCGCGGCATGGTCAATGTGGTCAACGACCGACTTCCATCGGAAGAGTACTGACGTGGGGGGGCTGACAGCTGGGTCCACGGTAGCCGCAAGGAAGTGCCTCCTTATTACACGCAAAACAATTATTCCTCCACCTGACAGCAGGGACCCACCGGATGGGCCACCAGTATTTCGCGAAAAAAACGTTTCCCCCTGACTGTTGGGACCCACCGGACGGGCCACCGTATTTCGCGAAAAAACGTTTGCCCCTGACTGTTGGGACCCACCGGACGGACCACCATATTTCGCGAAAAAAAACGTTCCCCCCGCTGTCAGCTCGGACCCACCGAAGTGCCTCCTTATTACGCATAGAAAAATGAATACTCCCCCTGCTAGCTAGGACCCACTATGATGGGAGGCTGACTTGTGGGCCTACTAAGTTGACGGGGACAGAGGGCTTTGTCAACTTAGTAAATATGAACGATTCTAGCTCCAGTGACCGTACATTGTCCATCCAACGGCCGTCGTGCTTCTTCAATCTCTACTCTTCCTGCTCCAGCCGCTCAAACAAGCGCCGGCGGGACTGCCTGCTCCCTCCTTCCCATGGCCGGCTGTGCTGCCGCGCAGGCCTCACCGCCCCACCGAACTCCCATCGCTGGCCTAGCCATCCCTCTACTCACCCACAGCTGCTGTTATTCTCCGGCAACGGCACATGAACCAGTAAACCCTCGTACAGTCGTACTCCCCTCCGCGTGGGAAACAACTGTCGAGTCTTCCCTGCCTCCGTGTCGTTCCCTTCCTAGGCCTCGCCGTCGTCCACCGCCCTGGTGTTCTCGGCGCGGCCTGGTCAACATGGTCAACGACCGACATGCATCTGAAGTGGACTGTATGTGGAGAGGCCGACAGCTGGGTCCACGGGCGCACGCAAGGAAATGTCTCCTTATTACGTGCAAAATAATGATTCCTCTACCTGACATCGGAGACCGACCGAAAGGACCTATGTATTTCGCGAAAAAACGTTACCGCCACTGACAACTCGGACCCACCAGCTATACTTCGCACGCAAGGAAGTGCCTCCTTATTACGCACAAAAATGAATACTCCCCCTGTTAGCTAGGACCCAGTATAGTGGCAGGCTGACTTGTGGGCCTACTAAGTTGATGGGGACGGAGGGCTTTGTCAACTTAGTCAATATGCACGATTCTAGCTCCAGTGACCGTACAATGTCCATCCAACGACTGTAGTGCTTCTTCAACCTCTGGTCTTCATGCTCCAGCCGCCCAAACCAGCGCCGGTCCTGCCTCATGCTTCTGCCTCCCGTGGCCGGCTGCGACGCGGCGGATGCCTCACCGCCCCCTACTACTCCCACCGCTGGCCAGGCCATCCCTCTACTCACCCACACCCCATGTTATTCTGCGGCGACGGCAGCCTCACACTGCAGCGAACCAGTGAACCCTCGCACTCCTCTACGTGTGGGCATCCACAGCCGCGTCTTCCCCGGCTCCGCGTCGTCCCCTTCCTAGGCCTCACTGTCGTCCATCGCCCTGGTGCTCTCGGCGCGGCGTGGTCAACATGGTCAAGGAACGGCTTCCATCGGACGTGGACTGTACGTGGAGAGGCTGACAGCTGGGTCCACGGCCGCAGCAAGGAAGTTCCTCCTTATTACGTGCAAAATAATTATTCCTCCACCTGACAGCGGGGACCCACCGGACGGGCCACCGTATTTCATGGAAAAACGGTTTCCCCCTGACTGCTGGGACCCACCAGGTACATCTTCGCATGCAAGGAAGTGCGTCCGAGCAAAAAAAATGATTCGCCCCCCTGACTGCTGGGACCCACCAGCTACATCTTCGCAGGCAAGGAAGTGCCTTACAGTCGGGACCCACCTGGTCGAAGCGTACGTAGCATTGTCATTCTGGTCGCTAACGTGTACGTACATACTGGTCATTGTAGAGGCGCGCACGTAGCATGTACACGTACATACAACGGCCAGGGTGCAAGAAATAAAATACGACCACGTATGTGTACATACGGGCGGGGTCTCGAACACCTACTCGTGCATACGTATGGCCAGGGCTCGTATACATGGCTGGGTCAGAACGGAGAAACAGCGTCGTCGTCGTGTTCATGGGGAGCCAACCGGCTAGGTCGGAATGGATAGCGTTGTCGTGTTCATCGGGAGGGCTTGGACGGAACAGGCGATGGAAAGAGGCCTGGCATACCGCAGAACGGAGGAAACGGCCTTGTGTTCGACCGGCCACGTTCGAAACGGGATCCTGTTCATCGGGAGGGGTCTGGCGTACCGCAAAACGGAGGAAACGGACCTCCTACGGTCGAAACGGGGGTCCTGTTGATCGGGTGGGGTGTGACGTACCGCAAAACGGATGAAACGGACTTGTGTTGGAGCGCTACGGTCAAAACGGGGGTCCTGT
>NC_057807.1:477826849-477827187 GCF_018294505.1 Triticum aestivum | reverse complement strand
GTTGGAGCGCTACGGTCGAAACGGGGTTCCTGTTCATCGGGAGGGGTGTGGCGTACCGCAAAACGGGACTCCATGGGATACTGTTCATCTCCACCGTCGACCTCCTCCAGCCTCCACGGGCTCCTATTCATCCAGCCTCCACCGCGCGCTACTCCACTGGCTACATTTCAACCACCCCTCCATTGGCACCCCTCCACCATCTACTGTTCATCCAGCCCTCCACGGGGTCGTCTTGTTCATCCAGCCCTCCACGGGGTCCTGTTCATCCAGCCCCAACCGGCTTGATCGATCGGGGTCCTGTTCATCCAAAGGCAACGCCATCGCTCACTATTTATCCA
>NC_057807.1:477684656-477826700 GCF_018294505.1 Triticum aestivum | reverse complement strand
AGAGAGGCAGCATCGATCGGCTTCAGTTAGCAGCAGTAGTGAAGGAATCGTTCAATCGGGTTCAGTTAATAGCCATCGATCAATCGCTCAGGTTTAGTAACGCGTAGCCTGCAGTGCAATCGCTCGGGTTCAGTTAGAGCCCAACGCCTCGCTTGGGTTCAGTTAGAGCCAACGCCTCGCACACATGCGCGTACGTGTACGAGAGAAATGCGCATCGCTCGGCCCCCGATCGCCCACTTTAACCGGGAACTCCCCGAAATTTTCCTTGCCCTCGCTTCTACCACGGTTTTTTTCGTCATGGACGGCCCAAAGAATGTCATGCAGCTGCGTATCCGGCCCGCCCAGGACAAAAAGCCCATTTTCTGTCATGATTTTTTGTCATAGAAGTAGGAGCCCACCACATCTATGATGATACCGGGTTTTGTCACAATTATCGTCATAGAAGTGTCATATGTATGACAGGAAAAAAATTCGTTCGGCCCAAAATGTCACGGGTGTGTCTTTTTTTGTAGTGGATGGAGCGCACCACGAGGGCCCGTTCCTCATGAGACGGGTGGCTTCGGAGACTCAAGAGGCTCGTGAGGCCCAAGGGGCTCGCGAGGGTCTGGGGCCTCCTGAGACGCCACCGCTGAGCGTCGAGACTCGTGAGATGCTATCACGCGCTGTGCTGATACGAGGCGCCAACGCTCAACAGGTCGAATGGCATGCGGACGTAGTTGCATGGGAAGCCCCCACTTCAGCCGACGCAAGACGACCAGAGGAGGTCCTGAGAAGCGGCCCTTTTGAGGCATGCGATGTCAACGCAGACGCACAGCCCGTCGCCCGGGCCAGGGAAGGCGGCCGCACTTGTGGGGCGCGCATGGCGGCACTCGCCGCGCATGGCTTGCGCCTCCTGAAGTTCCTCGATTGCCTTGGTGATGAATTCTCGTGCTCCTGGCACCTCGCGCCTTACTCCTTGCTTGTGGGGGTGCACATCAAGGCACGCCTCCAAATGGTGCCCGAGCACCTCCCTCGTCGCACTGGTCAGGTTAGAGGCTCTCCAGACGGAAGCCCCCGAGCCCGTCCTGAGGGAGGCGCCAGGGCGCGCCTTCCTATGCGGGCAAAAGAGGTGCCCTGACAACAGGTGTGGAGCCTGAGGCATCACCAGCGGGTTTCTTGGCCTCCAGACGGCTCTTGGGGAGGAGCTGCTTCTTCTTCACAGGGGAACGACTTGAAGACGCGGTTCGAGACGGGCGCCTGAGCCCCGCCAAGGATGCAGGCAACCGCGCGAGGCTCCTGGTAGCCCCCAGCCCCATCATCCTAATGGTTGTTGTCGTTCCTCCTTAGTAGTGGCGGTAGTGGAGGGAGGCCGGCGTTGCCCTGAGGAGGGGCCTCGCAAGGCTGATCGCGCCATGGGTTATCACGAGGCTGATCGCGCCAAGGGCTATTGCGAGGCTGATCGTGCCAGGCACCCTCGCGAGGCTGGTCACGCCAACCTTGGCGGGGGTTGCGGTTGTCCCAGCGGCCTCCGCCATGGCCTCCTCCACGACCGAATCTATGGTCACCACGCTCGGGGCGGTGGCCCAGGCGCACCTCTCGGAGCACCCTGAGATCCTGGCAGTCGTCGGTGTTGTGGGTGTGCACATTGTGGAAGACACAGAATGGGCGAGTGTTCTTGGGGGCCTTGTCACGATCACGGCCGCACTTTAGCTCGGGTGTCGGATATCAGGTTCCGGCAAAACCCTTAAGGTTCGAACTCTGGGGTGCGCACAAAGATCTTCTCCCTACTGAAACACGCCCACAACCTTGCCACGGTTTCTAGCTAGCACGATGAACAACACAAGAGACGTGAGGTTTATACTGCTTCGGGCCACCGTTGCGGTGTAATGCCCTAATCGAGTGTCTGGTGTGGTGGATTGCCTCTCGGGCTGATGATGAACAGTACAGAGGAAGAACAGCCTCGCGAGGAGAGATGTTCTTGTGGTGGTGTGTTTGGAGAGGAGTCGATCCGTCTCTCTTGGCTCTAGATCCCATTGCCTTCTACTGTGGTGGCTAGCCCTATTTATAGAGGCCCTGGTCCTCTTCCCAAATATTGAGCGGGAAAGGAGCCAACAACGGCCATTTTGAAAGGGAACAGCTAGTACAAGCTATCTTGACTAAAGGTGGTCTTCGACTGCCAAAGGCGCTGGTGGTGACGCCATCTTGGGCTCCATGGTGACCTCCGTCCTGCCGCTCTGCTGGTCTTGGTCTCGTTGCACTGATATGGAAACCTTTGCCTAATGCCTCGGTACTCCGCGCCTGCGCTTGCCCCCTTTGCACCAAAGAGGAAATAAGGGCACTGTGCAGGTTGGCGCCCGCCTGGTCTTGAACGTCATGGCTTGCGTCATGTGCACCTCGCGAGGTACCCCTCGCCTTGATCTCCCCACCTCCTCGTGAGCCCGCCTGGTGAGGCCGCCCCTGAGGAGGCCTTGCATCGTCCGCCCCGCGAGGCTTGGCCCCTCGTGAGGGTCTTGTGTGTTTGGTTGATGAAGACGGGCCGTACTGTGCCACTGGTTGAGCCACGCTGCAGGCCGCAAGCAGGCAAGTCTAGGGACCCCGTTCCCAGAACGCCGACAGTAGCCCCCGCGCCCAAGGCATGCTCGGACTTGGCTTAGCAGCGAAGCCAAAGGGCAAGTGTGGAGCGCCACGGGCCCCAACAGCCTGCGGCCTTAGGCGACATGTGGCGACTTGACTGGGCATGGGCGTCTCTGCTTTCCCACGCTGCCTTGACAACTGCCCGATTTGACGAGTCCCTGCTGCATGCAAAAAGAGTCATCATTATGTGATCATGGAGGTCGACGGTTGGCCTCCCTTGGGCTATAAGTACGGAGGGGCCGGAGCCCCCGTTGCACATCTCCCCTTGCTTCGCCTGCTTCTTCTCCCTCCTCGCTCCTGCTGCTTGCAGCGTCCCATGGAGCCCGTGAAGAGGTTCTCGGCCGCGGAGAAGGGGAAGGCTCGCCAGGAAGGTCCTGGCTCTCCTCCGCCCAAGCGCGGCCGCGATCGTCCCTGCAAGCATCCCGCGACTCCCGTCGCGGCTTCTCGTGGTTGCGGTGGGGGCCCTTCATGTGGTGGTGGCCGCCAATATCGAGGCAACCCAGTTGGTGGAGGAAGGTGCGCCGTGGTTGCGCGGCCTCCCCGGCCGCGCTTCCATTCGGCAAAGGTGCTGCCGGAGTTTTTTGTGTGATCGGACAACCCGACCGACAACTGGCTCCAGCTCCCTCGCTTCTTCGCCGGTGAACTGCCGGCCGCTGGCCCCAGCGGGCTCTGGCTGTAGGCGGACGGCTGTAGTAGCAAGGCCTCCTCGGTCGCGGTGGAGATCTCCATCGCCGGAAATGTGGCCCTGGCCCGGGGCTGGCAGACATTTGCCCGCACGCGTGGCCTGGGCAGGCGGTGCACCCTCCACTTCAAGTACGACGGCGACGCGACCCTCTACGTGAGGGTGTTTGGAGGAGATGGCCGCCGTGTTGGGTGCTGCCCTGAAGACGATGACGGCGACGAGGTGCTCGTCCTTGGCGACGGCCGTGACGAGGGCGATGGCGAACCCGCTCCCAGCGTCAACCGCAGCTCGTCGAGCTTCAGCGGCTCCTCCGACGATGACAGCTCCTCCAGCGGTGGCCGCGACCAGCCACCACGCCGCCGCGCCCGCTTCGAGGGTGGTAGCGGGTCGTCCCGTCGCCGCGCCCCGGTGAAGCATGAGGCGGAGTCTGATTGAGCTCAGGAGGATGACGCAGATCCCTTCTCGCGAGCCGTTGCAAGGCGCGCGCTATTTTTATTTTGTTTTTCTCCTTTTCCTGCATTGAGAGAGAAGTATGGATCCCTGTGGGGGCGTGCAACAGACTACGATCCCTAATTATCGTGCTATATTCATTGTCCATGTGCTATGTTATGGTGTCGTGGTTATGTGCCTGCACGTAGGAACACTTAGCTCGAGATGTTTGCAGTAGTTTCCGCCTTGCGAGGTGCCTGCTTGAGGCCTCGCCGGTCGCCTTAAGAGCTGCAAAAATCAGTTGGGAGAATCATTTCCGAACCTTCGTTGCGAGGGTTTCCAGCTATGGCCTGGTGCTTTGTGTCCCGATGCTCGAGGGGCATGGACCAGGAGGGGTGCTCCCGCTATGAACTCGAACAAGAGGGCCTCGCAAAAATTAGCAGAAGAAGGCTCACGAGGGCGCCTGCGCAGCCCCCTCGCGAGGTTTGCGAGAGAGAGAGAGAGAGCAAGCCAGGAAAAGGCTGAAAACAGAGAACAGGGACAGAAGACGGCAAACAACACTAGAAGTAACTTCAATAAAGGTTCAAACAAGGGAGAACAAGCCTACTGCGGAAAGCAAAATAAAAGCCGTGTCCGGCACCTAGTCTAGTCTTCGATGTCTTCTCACCAGTGTGGAGCTAAGTGCTGCCACTGGGCAGGGGCAGGAGCCCCAGAGGCTCGAGGGCGGCACTCTGGAGACTCCGGGGCGTGTACAGCCCCAACTCATTATTACGTGAGAGGGTCACGGGCGGCGAGCTTCACAGGCGCTGGGCCTTCTTCACAGGCACCGGGCCTTTCTTCGGGCAGCGAGCTTCACAGGCACCGGGCCTTCTTCACAGGCACTGGGCCTTTCTTCAAGGATAGAACTTCTGGAGGTGCTGAATGATCCAAGCGTTTGCAATGGGCACCCCTTCCTGAGTCTCCAGGCACGCGGCACCAGGCCTGGAAACATGGACAACCTTGAACGGGCCCTCCCACATGGGCGAGAGCTTATGCAACCCTTCCCTAGAGAGCACCCGCCTGAGTACGAGGTCACCTACCTCGAGAGTCCTGGGGCGGATGTTGCGGCAATGATACCTCCGCAGCGTCTGCTGGTATCTTGCTGCTTGCAGTGCGGCTTCTCGACGGCGCTCCTCCCCCAGCACGAGGTCCATCCCCCGCATGGCATCCTGTTGCACTTCATCAAACGCTAGGACCCGTGCGGAGCGACACCTGACCTCATGAGGGAGGACCGCCTCTGCTTTGTAGACGAGGAAGAACGGGGTCTTGCCAGTCGACTTGGTGGCGGTAGTGCGGATGGACCCCAGCACGGACTGGAGCTTGTCGTACCAGCCCCTGCCGCAGGCCTCTAGCTTCTTCTTGAAGGTCCTGGTTTTGAGGCCCCTCAGGACCTCTGCGTTGGCGCGCTCGGCCTGGCCGTTACTCCAGGGGTGTGCCACCGAAGCGTAGCATATCTGCGTTCCAAGGTTAGCACAATATGTTTTGAAGAGATTGTTGGTGAACTGTGAACCGTTGTCGGTGATGATTCGATTAGGGACCCCGAACCGGCTCACGAGGCCCTTGATGAACTTGACTGCAGAACAAGTTGGGATGGTGCGGACGGCTTCCACCTCCGCCCACTTGGTGAACTTGTCGATGGCGACGTAGAGGTAGCGGTGGCCCCCAGGCGCTCGAGGAAACGGGCCCAAGATATCCATCCCCCAGACCGCGAATGGCCACGAGAGTGGGATGGTCTGCAGGCCCTGAGCTGGCTGATGGATCTACTTGGCATGGAATTGGCAGGCTTCATAGGACTTCACCAGCTCGATTGCGTCATTGAGTGTTGTAGGCCAGTAGAATCTACTGCGAAACGCCTTACCGACGAGGGTCTGCGATGACGAGTGGTGTCCGCAATCTCCACCGTGTATGTCATCCAGCAACTCCTTTCCCTGTTCCCTAGAGATGCAACGTAGGGAAACATCATTTGGCCGCTTCCGGTAGAGCTCTCCGTCTTGGATGCAGTAGGCCGTGGCCTACCAGGCCACATGTTCCGCGTCCTCCTCTTTCTCTGGTAGTGTCCCTTGCATCAGGTAGTCCTTGAATTCCGTGGTCCAGCATCCCTCCTGAGGCTCCAGCGCCAGGAGTAAGCATGCTCCCGAGGACGGGCCCCAGGCCGAGGCTCCTGGGGCAGGTTGCTGAGGGAGTTCCTCCCGAGGCTGTGATGTGCTTGAAAGTGACAGTGCCGCCGATGGCTTGAAGAGCTGTTCCTCGAAAATGCCAGGCTCCTGAGGCAACCGCCTGGATGCCCTCCTGGCGATGTCATCAGCCTCTTGGTTGGTGCCGCGGGGCACATGTTGCAACTCTAGCCCCCAAAACTGCTTTTCCATCCTGCGCACCTCCGCAAGATACGCTTCCATGTGCTCGTCCTTCGGCTCGTACACCTTGTTAGAGAAGTTGACGAGGAGCTGTGAATCTCCCTTGATGATGAGGTGATACGTCTCCAACGTATCTATAATTTTTGATTGCTCCATGCTATTATATTACACCTTTTGGATGTTTATGGGCTTTACTTTACATATTTATATCATTTATGGGACTAACCTACTAACCGGAGGCCCAGCCCGTATTGCTGTTTTTTGCCTATTTCAGTATTTCGAAGAAAAGGAATATCAAACAAAGGCCAAACAGAATGAAACCTTCGGGAGCGTGATTTTTGGAACGAACGTGATCCGGAGAACTTGGAGTGCAAGTCAAGCAGCGAACGAGGCGGCCAGGAGATAGGAGGGCGCGCCCACCCCTCCTGGGTGCGCCCCTATCTCCTGGGCCCCACAGGCGGCCACTGACATACTCCTTCCTCCTATATATACCTACGTACCCCGAAAACATCCAGGGAGCTAACGAAACACAATTTCCACCGCCGTAACCTTCTGTATCCGCGAGATCCCATCTTGGAGCCTTCACCGGCGCTTCGCTGGAGGGGGAATCGAACATGGAGGGCTTCTACATCAACACCATAGCCCCTCCGATGAGTTGTGAGTAGTTTACCACAGACAATCGGGTCCATACTTATTAGCTAGATGGCTTCTTCTCTCTTTTTGGATCTCAATACAATGTTCTCCCCCTCTCTTGTGGAGATCTACTCGATGTAAACTCTTTTTGCGGTGTGTTTGTCGAGATCCGATGAATTGTGGGTTTATGATCAAGTTTATCTATGAATAATATTTGAATCTTCTTTGAATTCTTTTATGTATGATTGAGTTATCTTTGCAAGTCTCTTCGAATTATCAGTTTTGTTTGGCCTACTAGATTGATCTTTCTTGCCATGGGAGAAGTGCTTAGCTTTGGGTTCAATCTTGCGGTGTCCTTACCCAGTGACAGAAAGGGTTGCAAGGCACGTATTGTATTGTTGTCATCGAGGATAAAAAGATGGGGTTTATATCATATTGCTTGAGTTTATCCCTCTACATCATGTCATCTTTCTTAATGCCTTACTCTGTTCTTATGAACTTAATACTCTAGATGCATGCTGGATAGCGGTCGATGTGTGGAGTAATAGTAGTAGATGCAGGCAGGAGTCGGTCTACTTGTCACGGACGTGATGCCTATATATATGATCATGCCTAGATAATATCATAATTATTCGCTTTTCTATCAATTGCTCGACAGTAATTTGTTCACCCACCGTAATACTTATGCTATCTTGAGAGAAGCCACTTGTGAAACCTATGGCCCCCGGGTCTATCTTTTATCATATAATCTTTCAATCTACTTTTATTTGCATCTTTACTTTTCCAATCTATATCATAAAATACCAAAAATATATTTATCTTATCATACTATATCTATCAGATCTCACTTTTACAAGTGACCATGAAGGGATTGACAATGCCTTTATTGCGTTGGTTGCGAGTTCTTTGTTTGTGTAGGTACGTGGGACTTTTGAGGAGTCTCCTACTGGATTGATACCTTGGTTCTCAACAACTGAGGGAAATACTTACGCTACTATTGCTGCATCACCCTTTCCTCTTCAAGGAAAACCAACGCAAGCTCAAGACGTAGCAAGAAGGATTTCTGACGCCGTTGCCGGGGAGGTCTTCGCTCAAGTCAAGACATACCAAGTACCCATCACAAACTCATCTCCCTCGCATTTACATTATTTGCCATTTGCCTCTCGTTTTCCTCTCCCCCACTTCACCCTTGCTGTTTTATTTGCCCTCTCTTTCCCAATCTCTCTCTCTTTTTTTTGCTTGCCTTTTTTCTGTTTGCTTGCGTGTTGGATTACTTGTTGCCATGGCGCAAGATAATACCAAATTGTGTGATTTCTCCAATACCAATAATAATGATTTCCTTAGTACTCCGATTGCTCCTCTTAATGATGTTGAGTCTTGTGAAATCAATACTGCTTTGCTGAATCTTGTTATGAAAGATCAATTCGCCGGCCTTCCTAGTGAAGATGTCGCTACTCATCTAAACAACTTTGTTGATTTGTGTGATATGGAAAAGAAGAAAGATACGGATAACAATATTGTTAAATTGAAGTTATTTCCGTTTTCACTTAGAGATCGTGCTAAAGTTTGGTTTTCGTCTTTGCCTAAAAATAGTATTGATTGTTGGAACAAGTGCAAAGATGCTTTTATCTCTAAGTATTTTCCTCCCGCTAAGATTATCCCTCTTAGGAATGATATTATGAATTTTAAACAACTTCATCATGAGCATGTTGCCCACTCTTGGGAAAGAATGAAATTGATGATTCACAATTGCCCTACTCATGGTTTGAATTTATGGATGATCATACAAAAATTTTATGCCGGTTTGAACTTTGCTTCTAGAAATCTTTCAGACTCGTCCGCGGGAGGCACATTTATGGAAATCACGTTAGGAGATGCTACAAAACTTCTTGATAATATCATGGCTAATTATTCTCAATGGCACACCGAAAGATCTTCTAGTAAAAAAGTGCATGCTATAGAAGAAATCAATGTTTTGAGTGGAAAGATGGATGAACTTATGAAGTTGTTTGCTACTAGAAATACTCCTCTTGATCCCAATGATATGCCTTTGTCTACTTTGATTGAGAATAATAATGAATCTATGGATGTGAATTTTGTTGGTAGGAATAGTTTTGGAAACAATGCTTATAGAGGAAACTTTAATTCTAGACCGTTCCCTACTAATTCCTCTAATAATTATGGAAATTCCTACAATAATTCTTATGGTAATTTTAACAAGATGCCCTTTGATTTTGAGAATAGTGTGAAAGAATTTATGATTTCTCAAAAGAATTTTAATGCTTTGCTTGAAGAAAAATTGCTCAAAGTTGATGATTTGGCTAGGAATGTTGATAGACTTTCGCTTGATGTTGATTCTCTTAAACTTAGATCTACCCCTCCTAAGCATGATATCAATGAGTCTCTCAAAGCCATGAGAATTTCCATTGATGAGTGCAAGGAAAGAACCGCTAGATTGCGTGCTAAGAAAGATTGCTTTGTAAAGGTGTGTTCTTCTAGTTTCAATGAAAATAATGATGAAGATCTTAAAGTTATTGATGTGTCTCCTATTAGATCTTTGTTTTACAATATGAACCTTGATAATAATGGGACTGGAGATGAATCAACTTTAGTTAGAAGGCGTCCCAAGAATTCGGAGTTTTTAGATCTTGATGCTAAATTTGGTAAAAGTGGAATTGGACAGGTCATGACTTTAAATAGTATTGAACCCACTATCTCGGATTTCAAGGAATTTGATTATGATAATTGTTCTTTATAAGGTTGTATTTCCTTGTTGCAATCCTTGTTAATTCTCCTCATGCTTATAGTCAAAATAAAGCTTTTACCAAACATATTGTTGATGCCTTGATGCAATCTTATGATGAAAAACTTAATTTGGAAGTTTCTATACCTAGAAAACTTAATGATGAGTGGGAACCTACTATAAAGATTGGAATTAAAGATCATGAGTGTTTTGCTTTGTATGATTTGGGTGCTAGTGTTTCCACGATTCCGAAAAACTTTATGTGATATTCTAGGTTTCCATGATCTTGATGATTTCTCTTTAAATTTGCACCTTGCAGATTCCACCATTAAAAAGCCAATGGGAAGGATCAATGATCTTCTCATTGTTGCAAATAGAAATTTGGTGCCCGTATATTTTATAGTTCTTGATATAGATTGCAATCTTTCTTGCCCTATTATTCTTGGTAGACCTTTCCTTAGAACGATTGGTGCGACTATTGATATGAAGGAAGGGAATATTAGATTCCAATTTCCATTAAAGAAAGGCATGGAGCACTTTCCAAGAAAGAAAGTAAAATTACTATCATGCGGGCTACTTATGAATTTAGTGTCAAAGATGGCACTACTTAGATCTATCTTCGCTTTTATGCCTAGCTAGGGGCGTTAAACGATATCGCTAGTTGGGAGGCAACCCAATTTTATTTGTGTTTTCTGTTTTTGTTTCTTTTTAGTAATAAATTTTGCATCTACCTTCTGTTTAGATGTGTTTTTATGTTTTAATTAGTGTTTGTGCCAAGTAGAACCTATAGGATAACCTACGATGATAGTTAATTTGATTCTGCTGAAAAACAGAAACTTTTCACGCACGAATTTAGTTTTGTTAAATCACATAAACGTGATTTTGCATTGATTCTTTTTGCTGCTTATCAATAGAAAAATTTGCCAGGACTTCCTATTTTGGTAGGAATTTTAGAGTTCCAGAAGTTTGCGTTAGTTACAGATTCCTACAGACTGTTCTGTTTTTGACAAATTCTGTTTTTCGTGTGTTTTTTTAGGGTAAACACCAAAGTAGTTTATAAACCATAGAGAAGTTGGAATACAGTAGGTTTAACACCAAAATAAATAAAGAATGAGTTCATTACAGTACCTTATGTGGTGGTTTTGTTCTCTTTCACTAACGGAGCTTATAAGATTTCCTGTTGAGTTTTGTGTTGTGAAGTTTTCAAGTTTTGGGTAAAAGCTTTGATGGACTATGGAATAAGGAGTGGCAAGAGCCTAAGCTTGGGTATGCCCAAGGCACCCCAAGATATTCAAGAATAGCCAAAAGCCTTCGTCTTCGTTCATTGGTAACTTTACTTGGAGCTATATTTTTATTCGCCACATGATATGTGTTTTGCTTGGAGCGTCGTGTATTATATTAGTCTTTGCTTTTTAGTTTACCACAATCATCCTTGCTGTACACATCTTTTGGTAGAAGCCTACTTGATTGAATTTATTAGAATATGCTATGTGTTTCACTTATATCTTTTGAGCTTGATAGTTTTTGCTCTAGTGCTTCACTTATATCTTTTAGAGCACGGAGGTGGCTTAATTTTATAGAAATTGCTAGTCTCTCATGCTTCAATTATATTATTTTGAGAGTCTTTTAGAACAGCATGGTATTTTCTATGGTTATAAAATTGGTCCTAGAATGGTAGGCATCCAAGTTGGGTATAATAAAAACTATCATAGGAAGTGAATTGGATGCTACGATCAATTTGATACTTGATAATTGTTTTGAGATATGGAGGTAGTTGATATGGAGGTAGTGATATTAAAGTCATGCTAGTTGGGTGATTATGAATTTAAATAATGCTTGTGTTGAAGTTAGCAAGTCCCATAGCATGCACGTACAGTTAAAGTTGTGTAACAAATTTGAAACATGAAGTGTACCTGGTTTGTGCATCCTTATGAGTGGCGGTCGAGGACGAGCGATGGTCTTTCCCTACCAATCTATCCCTCTAGGAGCATGTGCGTAGTTCTTGATTTTTGATGACTTCTAAATTTTTCCAATAAGTATATGAGTTCTTTTGACTAATGTTGAGTCCATGGATTATACGCACTTTTACCTTTCCACCTTTGCTAGCCTCTTCGGTACCATGCATTGCCCTTTCTCACCTTGAGAGTTGGTGCAAACTTCGCCAGTGCATCCAAACCCCGTGATACGATATGCTCTATCTCACATAAACCTCCTTATATATTCCTCAAAACAGCCACCATACCTACCTATTATGGCATTTCCATAGCCATTCCGAGATATATTGCCATGCAACTTTCCACCGTTCCGTTCATCATCATCATGACATACTTTACTTTTGTCATATTGCCATTGCATGATCATGTAGTTGACATCGTATTTGTGGCCAAGCCACCATGCATAATTTTACATACATGTCACTCTTGATTCATTGCACCATCCCGGTACACCACCGGAGGCATTCATATAGAGTCATATTCTGTTCTAGTTTCGAGTTGTAATTCATATGTTGTAATCATTAGAAGTGTGATGATCATCATTATTAGAACATTGTGCCCAAAGAAAAAAAGGAAAAAAAGAGAAAGGCCAAAAAATGAAAGGCCAAAGAAAAAAAAGGAAGAAAAAAGAAAATAAATAAAAGGGGCAATGTTACTATCTCTTTTTCCACACTTGTGCTTCAAAGTAGCACCTTGTTCTTCATGTAGTGAGTCTCATATCTTGTGCTTCAAAGTAGCACCATGTTTTTCATATAGTGAGTCTCATAGGTTGTCACTTTCATATACTAGTGGGAATTTTTCATTATAGAACTTGGCTTGTATATTCCTACGATGGGCTTCCTCAAATGCCCTAGGTCTTCGTGAGCAAGCAAGTTGGATGCACAACCACTAGTTTTCTTTTGTTGAGCATTCATTTATAGCTCTAGTGCATCCGTTGCATGGCAATCCCTACTCCTCATGTTGACATCAAATGATGGGAACCTCCATAGCCCATTGATTATCCTCGTCAATGTGAGACTTTCTCCTTTTTTGTCTTCTCCACACAATCCCAATCATCATATTCTATTCCACCCATAGTGCTATATCCATGGCTCACGCTCATGTATTGCGTGAAGGTTGAAAAAGTTTGAGATTATTTAAGTACGAAACAATTTCTTGGCTTGTCATCGGGGGTGTAGAATTTGGGAACATCTTTCTGTGACTAAAATGAAGCATAGCCTAACTATATGATTTTGTAGGGATGAACTTTCTTTAGCCATGTTATTTTGAGAAGACATGATTGCTTTTATTAATATGCTTGAAGTGTTACTATTTCTTTTATCAATATGAACTTTTATTTTGAATCATTTGGGTCTGAACATTCATGCCACAATAAAGAAAATTACATTTAGAATTATCCTAGGTAGCATTCCACATCAAAAATTCTGTTTTTATCATTTACCTACTCGAGGACAAGCAGGAATTAAGCTTGGGGATGCTTGATACGTCTCCAACGTATCTATAATTTTTGATTGCTCCATGCTATTATATTACCCCTTTTGGATGTTTATGGGCTTTATTTTACATATTTATATCATTTTTGGGACTAACCTACTAACCGGAGGCCCAGCCCGTATTGCCGTTTTCTTGCCTATTTCAGTATTTTAAAGAAAAGGAATATCAAACGGAGTCCAAACGGAATGAAACCTTCAGAAGCATGATTTTTGGAATGAACGTGATCCAGAGAACTTGGAGTGCATGTCAAGCAGTGAATGAGGCGGCCAGGAGATAGGAGGGCATGCCCACCCCTCCTGGGCGCGCCCCCTGTCTCCTGGGCCCCACAGGTGGCCATAGACGTACTCCTTCCTCCTATATATACCTACGTACCCCGAAAACATCCGGGGAGCCAACGAAACACAACTTCCACCGCCATAACCTTCTGTATCCACGAGATCCCATCTTGGAGCCTTCGCCGGAGGGGAATCGACCACGGAGGGCTTCTACATCAACACCATAGCCCCTCCGATGAGTTGTGAGTAGTTTACCATAGACCTTCGGGTCCATAGTTATTAGCTAGATGGCTTCTTCACTCTTTTTGGATCTCAATACAATGTTCTCCCCCTCTCTTGTGGAGATCTATTCGATGTAAACTCTTTTGCGGTGTGTTTGTCGAGATCCGATGAATCGTGGGTTTATGATCAAGTTTATCTATGAATAATATTTGAATCTTCTCTGAATTCTTTTATGTATGATTGAGTTATCTTTGCAAGTCTCTTCGAATTATCAGTTTGGTTTGGCCTACTAGATTGATCTTTCTTGCCATGGGAGAAGTGTTTAGCTTTGGGTTCAATCTTGCGGTGTCCTTACCCAGTGACAAAAAGGGTTGCAAGGCACATATTGTATTGTTGCCATCGAGGATAAAAAGATGGGGTTTATATCATATTGCTTGAGTTTATCCCTCTACATCATGCCATCTTGCCTAATGTGTTACTCTATTCTTATGAACTTAATACTCTAGATGCATGCTGGATAGCGGTCGATGTGTGGAGTAATAGTAGTAGATGCAGGTAGGAGTCGGTCTACTTGTCACAGACGTGATGCCTATATACATGATCATGCCTAGATAATCTCATAATTATTCGCTTTTCTATCAATTGCTCGACAGTAATTTGTTCACCCACCGTAATACTTATGCTATCTTGAGAGAAGCCACTAGTGAAACCTATGGCCCCCGGGTCTTCTTTTATCATATAAGCTTTCAATCTACTTTTATTTGCATCTTTACTTTTCCAATCTATATCATAAAATACCAAAAATATATATACCTTGTCATACTATCTCTATCAGATCTCACTTTTGCAAGTGGCCGTGAAGAGATTGACAACCCCTTTATTTTGTTGGTTGCGAGTTCTTTGTTTGTTTGTGTAGGTGCGTGGGACTTTTGAGGAGCCTCCTACTGGATTGATACCTTGGTTCTCAAAAACTGAGGGAAATACTTACGCTACTATTGCCGCATCACCCTTTCCTCTTCAAGGAAAACCAACGCAAGCTCAATACGTAGCATGAGGCACTTCACCCCCAGTGCTGCTGCAACTTTCAAGCCTGCTATGAGGCCCTCGTATTCTGCTATGTTGTTGGAGACCTTCTCGCTCTGCTGGAAATAGAGCTGCACGGCGTAATAGAGCTTGTCCTGAGTGGGGGATATAAGCACCGCGCCAGCCCCCGCGCCATGCCATGAGAATGCTCCATCGAAGTACATGACCCAGTCATCTGGTGCCTCACTTCCTGGGGAAAGTGACCGATCCTCGCCTGCCTCGAGCCCCGGTGCCTCTGTCCATTCTGCCACAAAATCTGCAAGTGTGGCTCCCTTGACGACCCCGGTTGTGCTGAATTCTAACTGAAATGCTTGCAACTCAATGTTCCATTCGGCGACCCTTCCAGCGGAGTTAGGGCTCCTGAGTACCCTTTCCAGTGGGTAGGCCGAGACGACCTTGATGGGGTGACCTTGAAAGTAGTGTCGCAGCTTACGTGAGGCCACCAACAGCGCGAGCAAGAGCTTCTAAGGCATGGGGTATCACGCCCTTGCATCCCGCAACACCATGCTAATGAAGTACATTGGATGCTCGACGAGGGTGGGTGTGCTGACGAGGCCTGTGCCCTCCTGAGACGACAGAGCCCCCAGCGCCTGGCTTCTTGGCACGGCCTCTTTATCCCTAGGGGCGTCTTCCTGCTGAGGCTGGTCTCCATCTGCTGAGGTCGTGGTCTTCTCGAGGCCTTCTTGGTCTTGTGCTGCCGCGGCCGGGGTCGTGGCCGATCGTGACGTGCCCTTGACCTGGCGCTCCTCCCGAACCGCCACTAGAGCTGCACTCGCGGAGTAGGGTGTGGCAGCGAGGTAGAGCACCAAGGGCTCGAGAGGGCATGGTGCCACCATCACAGGAGGGATGGTCAGATACTTTTTGAGGTCTTGAAACGCCTGGTCGGCCTCCTGTGTCCACTCAAATGGGCCCTTCTTCTTCATCAGCTTGAAGAAAGGCAGGGCGCGCTCCCCAGCTTGGAGATGAAGCGTCCTAACGTGGTTACGCGTGCTACCTCTTGAGCACTGTGTTGGATTTCCCCGAAGAGGAGAGGATGATGCAGCAAAGTAGCGTAAGTATTTCCCTCAGTTTTTGAGAACCAAGGTATCAATCCAGTAGGAGACCACGCACAAGTCCCTCGTACCTACACAAGACGATAGCAACTCGCAACCAACGCGATTAGGGGTTGTCAAACCCTTCACGGTCACTTACGAGAGTGAGATCTGATAGAGATGATAAATAATATATTTGGTATTTTTGATAGATAGATGCAAAGTAAAAAGTAAAAGGCAAAGTAAAAACAAAGCAAGTAAATAAAGTGATAGAGATTGATATGATGAGAATAGACCCAGGGGCCATAGGTTTCACTAGTGGCTTCTCTCAAGAGCATAGGTATTCTACGGTGGGTGAACAAATTACTGTTGAGCAATTGACAGAATTGAGCATAGTTATGAGTATATCTAGGCAATGATCATGTATATAGGCATCACGTCCAAGACAAGTAGATCGAAACAATTCTACATCTACTACTATTACTCCACTCATCAACCGCTATCCAGCATGCATCTAGAGTATTAAGTTAAAAACAGAGTAATGCCTTAAGCAAGATGACATGATGTAGAGGGATAAATTCATGCAATATGATAAAACCCCATCTTGTTATCCTCGATGGCAACAATACAATACGTGCCTTGCAACCCTTTCTGTCACTGGGTAAGGACACCGCAAGATTGAACCCAAAGCTAAGCACTTCTCCCATTGCAAGAACTACCAATCTAGCTGGCCAAACCAAAAAGGATAATTCGAAGAGACTTGCAAAAATAACTCAATCATACATAAAAGAATTCAGAGAAGAATCAAATATTTTCCATAGATAATACTGGATCATAAACCCACAATTCATCGATCTCAACAAACACGCCGCAAAAAGAAGATTACATCGAATAGATCTCCACGAGAGAGGGGGAGAACATTGTATTGAGATCCAAAAAGAGAGAAGAAGCCATCTAGCTACTAGCTATGGACCCGAAGGTCTGAAGTAAACTACTCACACTTCATCGGAGGGGCTATGGTGTTGATGTAGAAGCCCTCCATGGTGGATGCCCCCTCCGGCGGAGCTCCGGAACAGGCCCCAAGATGGGATCTCGTGGATACAGAAGGTTGTGGTGGTGGAATTAGGTTTTTGGCTCCTGTTCTGATCGTTTGGGGATACGTAGGTATATATAGGAGGAAGGAGTACGTCGGTGGAGCGTCAGGGGGCCCACGAGGTAGGGGGCGCCCAGGGGGCGCGCCCTCCACCCTCGTGACCGCCTCTGGCACTTCTTGGAGTAGGGTCCAAGTCTCCTGGATCACGTTCGATGAGAAAATCACGTTCCCGAAGGTTTCATTCTGTTTGGACTCCGTTTGATATTCCGTTTCTTCGAAACACTGAAATAGGCAAAAAAAACAACAATTCTGGGCTGGGCCTCCGGTTAATAGGTTAGTCCCAAAAATAATATAAAAGTGGAAAATAAAGCCCAATATAGTCCAAAACAGTAGATAAAGTAGCATGGACCAATCAAAAATTATAGATACGTTGGAGACGTATCAGGCATCCCCAAGCTTAATTCCTGCTCGTCCTCGAGTAGGTAAATGATAAAAAAGAATTTTTGATGCGGAGTGATACTTTGGCATAATTTCAATATAAATCTTCTTACTTGTGATATGAATATTCAGATCCAAAAGATTCAAGACAAAAGTTCATATTGACACAAAAATAATAATACTTCAAGCATACTACTCAAAGCAATCATGTCTTCTCAAAATAACATGGCAAAAGAAAGTTCATCCCTACAAAATCATATAGTTAGGCTATGCTTCAATTTCGTCACACAAAGATGTTCCCAACTTCTATACCCCCGATGACAAGCCAAACAATTGATTCATACTCAAATAATCTCAAACTTTTTCAACCTTCACGCAATACATGAGCGCGAGCCATGGATATAGCACTATGGGTGGAATAGAATATGATGATGGGGATTGTGTGGAGAAGACAAAAAGGAGAAAGTCTCACATTGACGAGGCTAATCAATGGGCTATGGAGATGCCCATCAATTGATGTCAACATGAGGAGTAGGGATTGCCATGCAACGGATGCACTAGAGCTATAAGTATATGAAAGCTCTTCAAAAGAAACTAAGTGGGTGTGCCTCCAACTTGCTTGCTCACGAAGACCTAGGGCATTTTGAGGAAGCCCATCATTGGAATATACAAGCCAAGTTCTATAATGAAAAATTCCCACTAGTATATGAAAGTGACAAAATGAGAGACTCTCTATCATGAAGATCTTGGTGCTACTTTGAAGCACAAGTGTGGTAAGAGGATAGTAGCATTGTCCCTTCTCTCTTTTTCTCTCATTTTTTTGGGCCTTTCTCTTTTTTTTATGGCCTCTCTCTTTTTTTCGTCCGGAGTCTCATCCCGACTTATGGGGGAATCATAGTCTCCATCATCCTTTCCTCACTTGGGACAATGCTCTAATAATGATGATCATCACACTTTCATTTTTCTTACAACTCAACAATTACAACTCGATACTTAGAACAAAGTATGACTCTATATGAATGCCTCCGGCGGTGTACCGGGATATGCAATGAATCAAGAGTGACACGTATGAAAAATAATGCATGGTGGCTTTGCCACAAATACGATGTCAACTACATGATCATGCAATGGCAATATGACAAAAGTAATGTATGTCATGATGATGATGATGGAAGTTGCATGGCAATATATCTCGGAATGGCTATGGAAATGCCATGATAGGTAGGTATGGTGGCTGTTTTGAGGAAGATATAAGGAGGTTTAAGTGTGATAGAGTGTATCGTATCATGGGGTTTGGATGCACCGGTGAAGTTTGCACCAACTCTCAAGGTGAGAAAGGGCAATGCACGGTACCGAAGAGGCTAGCAAAGGCGGAAAGGTGAGAGTGCGTATAATCCATGGACTCAACATTAGTCAAAAGAACTCATATACTTATTGCAAAAATTTAGAAGCCATCAAAAATCAAGTACTACGCGCATGCTCCTAGGGGGATAGATTGGTAGGAAAAGACCATCGCTCATCCCCGACCGCCACTCATAAGGATGCACAAGCCAGGTACACTTCATGTTTCAAATTTGCTACACAACTTTAACCATACGTGCATGCTACGGGACTTGCAAACTTCAACACAAGCATTTCTCAAATTCACAATTACCCAACTAGCACGACTTTGATATTATCACCTCCATATCTCAAAACAATTATCAAGCATCAAACTTATCTTAGTATTCAATTCTCTCAAAAGAAAGTTTCACATATCTTGAACACTAAGTATATTAACATTAAGCAAATTACCATGCTATTAATGACTCTCAAAATAATCTAAGTGAAGCATAGAGCAAAAACTATCACGCTCAAAAGATATAAGTGAAGTACTATGAGCAAAACTATCAAGCTCAAAAGATATAAGTGAAGCACATAGAGTATTCTAACAAATTCCAATTCATATATGGCTCTCTCAAAAGGTGTGTACAGAAAGGATGATTGTGGTAAACTAACAAGCAAAGACGCAAATAATACAAGACGCTCCAAGCAAAACACATATCATGTGGTGAATAAAAATATAGCTCCAAGTAAATTACCGATGGAAGTGGACGAAAAAGGGGATGCCTTCTAGGGCATCCCCAAGATTTGACTTTTTGGTGTCTTTGGATTATCTTGGGGGTGCCATGGGAATCCCCAAGCTTAGGCTCTTGCCACTCCTTGTTCCATAATCCATCAAAAGAATTCACCCAAAACTTGAAAACTTCACAACACAAAACTCAACAGAAATCTCGTGAGCTCCGTTAGAGAAAGAAAACAAAAGACTACTTCATGGTACTGTAATGAACTCATTCTTTATTTATATTGGTGTTAAACCTACTGTATTCCAACTTCTCTATGGATTATAAACTATTTTACTAGCCATAGATTCATCAAAATAAGCAAACAACACTCGTAAAACAGAATCTGTCAAAAACAGAACAGTCTGTAGCAATCTGTAACTAACGCAAACTTCTGGAACTCTAAAAATTCTACCAAAATAGGAAGTCCTGGAAAATATTGAACAACATCAAAAATAATAAACGCAAAAGCACGTTCCTGTGATTTAACAAAATTATATTCGTGCGCGCAAAGTTTCTGTTTTTCAGCAGAACCAAATCAACTATCATCGTAGGTTATCCTATAGGTTCTACTTGGCACAAACACTAATTAAAACATAAAACCACATCCAAACAGAAGGTAGATGGATTACTTATTCCTAAACAGAAGCAAAAACAAAAAAACACAAAATAAAATTGGGTTGCCTCCCAACAAGCGCTATCGTTTAACGCCCCTAGCTAGGCATAAAAGCAAGGATAGATCTAGGTATTGCCATCTTTGGTAGGCAACCCATAAGTGGCTCTCATGATAGATTCATATGGTAATTTTATTTTATTTCTAGGGAAGTGTTCCATACCCTTCTTTAAGGGAAATTGGAATCTAATATTTCCTTCCTTCATATCAATAATTGCACCAATCGTTCTAAGGAAAGGTCTGCCAAGAATAATAGGACATGAAGGATTGCAATCTATATCAAGAACAATAAAATCTGTGAGCACATAATTCCTATTTGCAACAATAAGAACATCATTAATTCTTCCCATAGGCTTTTTCATAGTGGAATCCGCAAGATGCAAGTTTAGAGAGCAATCATCAAAATCACGGAAATCTCGCAAATCACATAAAGTTTTGGGAATAGTAGAGACACTAGCACCCAAATCACACAAAGCATGAAACTCATAATCTTTAATTTTAATGTTAATAGTAGGTTCCCACTCATCATAGAGTTTTCTAGGGATAGAAACTTTCAACTCAAGTTTTTCTTCATAAGATTGCATCAAGGCATCAACAATATGTTCGGTAAAGGCCTTATTTTGACTATAAGCATGAGGAGAATCTAGCACGGATTGCAACAAGGAAATACAACCAATCAAAGAGCAATTTTCATAATTAAATTCCTTGATATCCAAAATAGTGGGTTTAGCAACATCTAGGTTTTTATTTCTTTCAATCCCACTTTCATCAAATTCATCATCAAGATCTAGAAACTCCGAATTCTTAGAACGCCTTCTAGGTAAAGGAAGATCATATTCAGTTTCATCAAGATTCATATTGAAAAACAAAGATTTAATGGGGGACACATCAATAACTTTTAGATCTTCATCTTGATTTTCATAGGAATTGGAAGAACACGCTTTAATAAAGGCATCTTTGGAAGCACGCATCCTAGCGGTTCTTTCCTTGCACTCATCAATGGAAATTCTCATGGCTTTGAGAGACTCATTGATATCATGCTTAGGAGGAATAGATCTAAGCTTTAAAGAATCAATTTCAAGAGAAATTCTATCAACGTTCCTAGCCAAATCATCAACTTTAAGCAATTTCTCTTCAAGCAAAGCATTAAAATTCTTTTGTGAATTCATAAACTCTTTAACACTACTCTCAAATTCAGAGGGCATCTTATTAAAATTTCCATAAGAGTTGTTGTAGGAATTTCCATAATTATTAGAAGGATTACTAGGATAAGGCCTAGGATTAAAATTCCCTCTATAAGCATTGTTTTTGAAACTATTCCTACCAACAAAATTCACATCCATAGATTCATTATTATTCTCAAGCAAAGTAGATAAAGGCATATCATTGGGATCAAGAGGAGTACTTTTAGGAGAAAATATCATAAGTTCATCCATCTTTTCACTCAAAACATTGATTTCTTCTATAGCATGCACTTTTTTACTAGAAGATCTTTCGGTGTGCCATTGAGAATAATTAGACATAATATTATCAAGCAATTTTGTAGCACCCCCTAACGTAATTTCCATAAACGTGCCTCCCGCGACCGAATCTAAAAGATTTCTAGAAGCAAAATTAAATCCGGCATAAAAATTTTGTATGATCATCCATAAATTCAAACCATGAGTAGGGCAATTGCGAAGCATCAATTTCATTCTTTCCCAAGATTGGGCAACATGCTCATGATCAAGTTCTTTAAAATTCATGATATCGTTCCTAAGAGTGATGATCTTAGCGGGAGGAAAATACTTAGAGATAAAAGCATCTTTGCACTTGTTCCCAGAATCAATACTATTTTTAGGCAAACATGAAAAAAAACTTTAGCACGATCTCTAAGTGAAAACGGAAATAACTTCAATTTGACAATATTGTTATCCGTATCTTTCTTCTTTTGCATATCACACAAATCAACAAAATTGTTTAGATGAGTAGCATCATCTTCACTAGGAAGGCCGGCAAATTGATCATTCATAACAAGATTCAACAAAGCGGTATTGATTTCACAAGACTCATCATTATTAAGAGGAGCAATTGGAGTACTAAGGAAATCATTATTATTGGTATTCGAGAAATCACACAATTTGGTATTATCTTGCGCCATGGCAACAAGTAATCCAACACACAAGCAAACAGAAAGGCAACGGAAAAAGGCAAACGGGAAAGAGAGGAGGAGATTGGGAAAGAGAGGGCGAATAAAATGGCAAGGGTGAAGTGGGGGAGAGGAAAACGAGAGGCAAATGGCAAATAATGTAATGCGAGAGATAGGGATTGTGATGGGTAGTTGGTATGGTTGACTTGCTTGCGTGAGCCTCCTTGGCAACGGTGCCAGAAATTCTTCTTGCTACCTCTTGAGCACTGCGTTGGATTTCCCCGAAGAGGAGAGGATGATGCAGCAAAGTAGCGTAAGAATTTCCCTCAGTTTTTGAGAACCAAGGTATCAATCCAGTAGGAGACCACGCACAAGTCCCTTGTACCTACACAAGACGATAGCAACTCGCAACCGACGCGATTAGGGGTTGTCAATCCCTTCACGGTCACTTACGAGAGTGAGATCTGATAGAGATGATAAATAACATTTTTGGTATTTTTGATAGATAGATGCAAAGTAAAAAGTAAAAGGCAAAGTAAAAACAAAGCAAGTAAATAAAGTGATAGAGATTGATATGATGAGAATAGACCCGGGGGCCATAGGTTTCACTAGTGGCTTCTCTCAAGAGCATAGGTATTCTACGATGGGTGAACAAATTACTGTTGAGCAATTGACAGAATTGAGCATAGTTATGAGTATATCTAGGCAATGATCATGTATATAGGCATCACGTCCAAGACAAGTAGAACGAAACGATTCTGCATCTACTACTATTACTCCACTCATCGACCGCTATCCAGCATGCATCTAGAGTATTAAGTTAAAAACAGAGTAATGCCTTAAGCAAGATGGCATGATGTAGAGGGATAAATGCATGCAATATGATAAAATCCCCATCTTGTTATCCTCGATGGCAACAATACAATGCGTGCCTTGCAACCCTTTCTGTCACTGGGTAAGGACACCGCAAGATTGAACCCAAAGCTAACCACTTCTCCCATTGCAAGAACTACCAATCTAGTTGGCCAAACCAAAAAGGATAATTCGAAGAGACTTGCAAAGATAACTCAATCATACATAAAAGAATTCAGAGAAGAATCAAATATTTTCCATAGATCATACTGGATCATAAACCCACAATTCATCAATCTCAACAAACACACCGCAAAAAGAAGATTACATCGAATAGATCTCCACGAGAGAGGGGGAGAACATTGTGTTGAGATCCAAAAAGAGAGAAGAAGCCATCTAGCTACTAGCTATGGACCCGAAGGTCTGAAGTAAACTACTCACACTTCATCGGAGGGGCTATGGTGTTGATGTAGAAGCCCTCCATGGTGGATGCTCCCTCCGGCGGAGCTTCAGAACAGGCCCCAAGATGGGATCTCGTGGATACAGAAGGTTGCGGCGGTGGAATTAGGTTTTTGGCTCATGTTCTGATCGTTTGGGGATACGTAGGTATATATAGGAGGAAGGAGTACGTCGGTGGAGCGTCAGGGGGCCCACGAGGTAGGGGGGCGCGCCATCCACCCTCGTGACCGCCTCTGGCACTTCTTGGAGTAGGGTCCAAGTCTCCTGGATCACGTTGGGTGAGAAAATCACGTTCCCGAAGGTTTCATTCCGTTTGGACTCTGTTTGATATTCCGTTTCTTCGAAACACTGAAATAGGCAAAAAACAACAATTCTGGGCGGGGCCTCTGGTTAATAGGTTAGTCCCAAAAATAATATAAAAGTGGAAAATAAAGCCCAATATAGTCCAAAACAGTAGATAAAGTAGCATGGACCAATCAAAAATTATAGATACGTTGGAGACGTATCAATGTGTCCGGCGAGCTTCTGCATTTCTTTGAGGGTTTGCGGTGGACTCATGTCTTCGATTGCCTTGACCTTCTCTGGGTTGGCCTCGATCCCTCTGTGGGACACGAGGAAGCCCAGAAGCTTGCCAGAAGGAACACCAAACACGTACTTCTCCGGGTTGAGTCGCAAGTCCACCTTGCAGAGGCTCGCGAAGGTCTCCTCCAGATCCTAGATCAAGGTCTTCGCCTCCCGTGACTTCACCACGATGTCGTCGATGTAAGCCTCGGCATTTTTCTCGAGCTGCCGGCCTATGGCAATGTGCATCAGCCGCTGGAAGGTTGCGCCCGTGTTGCGCAACCCGAACGGCATGCAGGTGTAGCAGTATACCCCACATGGGATCAGGAAGGCCGTCTTCTCCACGTCTTCTACCACCATCTTGTTTTGGTGATAACCCAAAAATGCATCCAAGAAACAAAGTAGGTCGCACTCGGCGGTGGAGTCGACAATTTGGTCGATGCGAGGGAGCGATCTTGAGGGCAGGCCTTGTTGAGGTTGGTGAAGTCGACACACATGCGCTCCTCCCCCCCCCCTTTTGGCACAACAACTGGGTTTGCCAGCCATTTGGGGTAGCGAACCTCGCGAATAACACCTGCCGCCTCCAGCTTGCGGGTTTCTTGGACGACGAAGGCCTGCTTCTCGGTGGACTCCCGCCTTGCTTTCTGCTTCACGGGGCGTACATTGGGGCACACATTCAGGTGATTCTCAATCACCTGCCTTGGGACCCCCGCTAGCTGCTTGGTTCCCATGCGAACACATCCTTGTTTGAGCGCAGGAACTTCACCAGCGCCTCCTCTTGGTCAGGACCCGTCCTCCTCAACTGATACCTTCTTGGTCTCCGCCTTGTCCTAGGTGAATAGCTTCTTCTCCTTGGAGGTGTCCGTGCCGGCAGGCTCCGCTACTGTGGCTGTCTTGAAGGTGAGCTTGAGCGCCAGCAGAGCATCCTTGGTATCTCTAGCTACGGTGAGGACGCCGCTGCTCCCGGGCATCTTCATGAGGTTGTAGGCCGGATGAGTCGCTGCCATGAACTGAGCCAAGGCGGGATATACGAGGATGGCGTTGTACGGGAGGCCGATGTGGGCGATGTCGAAGTTGACCAACTCCGTGCGGAAGTTGTCGTGGGTGCTGAAGGTCATAGGAAGGCGGATCTGCCCCAGGGAGCTGGAGGAACCGCCTCTGATGCCCGAGAAGGGCTTGCTGGGTCGGAGCCATTCCAGCGGTACATGGAGGAGGCTGAACGCCTCCACCAAGAGCACGTTGAGGCCAGCGCCGCCGTCGATGAGGGTCTTGGTGACAGCCACCCGGCAGATGGTGGGCATGCAAAGCATTGGGAGCGCGCTTGAGCAGGCGGTGTTGACGGGGTGATCATCCGAGTTGAAGGTCAAGTCGGCCTTGGGTGCCTCCCAACCTGGAGGAGCTCCTTGCCACACGAGGGCGGCGCCGACCTGGCGGAAGAACGGCTTGGCGTGGCGGTCTGAGGGTGGCGCCAGCGAGCCGCCCAGGAGAGCTGCGACGACCGGGGGCACCGGCGCAGCGTAGTGGGTGAGGAAGAGGTTGCGCAGCTCCTCCCAAGAGGCCACAGAAGATGTCGGCAGGTTGAGCAGCCAAACGCGCGGGACGCCGGTGAGGGCCATGGGAAACCAGTTGGCCATGACCTTGTCGTCGCCTTCGGCCTTGAGGATGGCCTCCTCGTATGCCAGCATGAAAGCCAGCGGATTCGCCGCGCCATTGTAGCGCAGCGGCATCTCTAGCTTGAACTTGTGCGGACACTACACCTGCCGCAAGGCGGGGGCCAAGGCTTGGAGCCCCCTGGCCCCAGCGCTGGCATCAGCCGCCGGAGCCGGAGGAGCGTTGTCCGCCATGAGGGCGAAGCGCGGTGTTGGTGGAGAGCGAGCTGACGGAAGGGAGAGCTCCGGCGCACCCATACCTGGCGCGCCAAATGTTGGATATCAGGTTCCGACAAAACCCTTAAGATTCGAACTCCGGGGTGCGCATGAAGATCTTCTCCCTACCGAAACATGCCCACAACCTCACCGCGATTTCTAGCTAGCACGATGAACAACACAAGAGATGCGAGGTTTATACTGGTTCGGGCCGCTGTTGTGGTGTAATACCCTAATCCAGTGTGTGGTGTGGTGGATTGCCTCTTGGGCTAATGATGAACAGTACAGAGGAAGAACAGCCTCGTGAGGAGAGGTGTTCTTGTGGTGGTGTGTTTGGAGAGGAGTCGATCCGTCTCTCTTGGCTCTAGATCCCATTGCCTTCTACTGTGGTGGCTAGACCTATGTATAGAGGCCCTGGTCCTCTTCCCAAATATTGAGCGGGAAGGGAGCCAACAACGGCCATTTTGAAAGGGGACAACTAGTACAAGCTATCCTGACTAAAGGCGGTCCTCGACTGCCAAAGCCGCTGGTGGTGACACCGTCTTGGGCTCCATGGTGACCTCCATCCTGCCGCTCTGCTGGTCTTGGTCTCGGTGCACCGATATGGAAACCTTTGCCTGATGCCTCGGTACTCCGCGCCTGTGCTTGCCCCCTTTGCACCAAAGAGGAAACGAGGGCCCTGTGTAGGTTGGCACCCGCCTGGTCTTGAACGTCATGGCTTGCGTCATGTGCACCTCGCGAGGTACCCATTGCCTTGATCTCTCCGCCTCCTCGCGAGCCTGCCTAGTGAGGCCGCCCCTGAGGAGGCCTTGTGTCATTCGCGCTGTGAGGCTTGGCCCCTCGCGAGGGTCTTGTGTGTTTGGTTGATGAAGACGGGCCGTACTGGGCCGCTGGTTGAGCTACGCTGCAGGCCGCAGGCAGGCAAGTCTGGGGACCCCCGTTCCTAGAACCCCGACATCGGGCTCTGCCGCCAGCATGGTGGGGCCCTTGCGCTTTGCTTCCTTGGCCTTGGCCTTCTTGTCTTCAGGGTCGATATCTGGGTGCTTGAGGAGGGAGAGGTGGCCTTCTTCCGCCCTGGCGCACCTATCCACCAAGTTAGACACCTCCAACGCCCGTGCACAGGTCATCATAGATGGCGAGATCTTTGCTCATCTTGACATCTATGACTCCCTTGGTGAACGCTGAGATGATGGCTTCGTCTAATGCCTTCGGGATCTTGAGGAGGACCTCGGTGAAGCACTGAATGTACTTGCGGAGAGTCTCACTCGGCTGCTGCTTCACACGCCGTAAGTTGTTGACGGTGAGGGCGCGGTCACGAGTGCCTTAGAAGTTGGTGATGAACCGCTCGCAGAGCTCGTCCCAAGAGGATATTGACCCCTCCGGTAGGTGCATGAGCCATGAGCATGCACCGTCCTTGAGAGCCATGGGGAACCAGTTCGCCATGATCTTGTCATCGCCATGGCCGTGCTCATCGAGTAGAGCTGGATGAACTCCGCGGGGTTGGGGACGCCGTCACAGCATGACGGCAGATCTGGCTTGAACTTGCCCGGCCAGACAACTCGGCACAGCTCACGAGTGAAGGCACGATAGCCCATCGCGCTCACGGGCATGTTCCACACGAGGGAGGCACGGGCCTGATGCCCATGCGCGGCCTCCTCCAGAGCGGCCTTGTCTTGGTGATGACGTGGCGGAGCGGGGAGCACATGCGTGTTGTACTGCGGCTGCTGCATGACCTGGCAGCTGGCCTCGTCCCTAGCCGGCGGCGGCGCTCCCCGCGGCGGGTTGCGCAGATGCGCATCGCGCCTCGGCTCAGTGACAGCGCTGCGCAGAGGGGGAGGCGGAGGCACCCCTTGAGACAAGTTGCCCGCACGAGACGGCAGGGGACGGAGCAAGTGGGAAGGCACCCGGGCCTCTCCGGCGGCGTTGATGAGCTCGGTCATGCGTGATACGTCTCAAACGTATCTATAATTTTTTATTGTTCCATGCTATTATATTATCTGTTTTGGATGTTTAATGGGCTTTATTATACATTTTTATATTATTTTTAGGACTAACCTAGTAACCGGAGGCCCAGCCCAGATTGTTATTTTTTTGCCTATTTCAGTGTTTCGCAGAAAAGGAATATCAAACAGAGTCCAAACGGAATGAAACCTTCGGGAGCGTGATTTTTGGAACAAACGTGATCCAGAGGACTTGGAGTGGACGTCAAGAAACACACGAGGAGGCAGGCACACCCTCCCCCCTCGTAGCTCCCCTGACCGACTTCCTTCGCATATATATACTCTTATACCCCAAAACATTCGAGAGCACCACAAAACCCTATTTCCACTGCCGCAACCTTCTATACCCGTGAGACCCCATCTTGGGGCCTTTTCCGGTGCTCCGCCGGAGGGGGCATTGATCACGGAGGGCTTCTACATCAACACCATAGCCTCTCCGATGATGTGTGAGTAGTTTACCTCAGACCTTCGGGTCCATAGTTATTAGCTAGATGGCTTCTTCTCTCTCTTTGATTCTCAATACAAAATTCTCCTCGATCTTCTTGGAGATCTATTCGATGTAACTCTTTTTTGCTGTGTGTTTGTCGAGATCCGATGAATTGTGGGTTTATGATCAAGATTATCTATGAACAATATTTGAATCTCCTCTGAATTCTTTGATGTATGATTTGTTATCTTTGCAAGTCTCTTCGAATTATCAGTTTGGTTTGGCCTACTAGATTGATCTTTCTTGCAATGGGAGAAGTGCTTAGCTTTGGGTTCAATCTTGCGGTGTTCGATCCCAGTGACAGAAAGGGAACCGATACGTATTGTATTGTTGCCATCGAGGATAAAAAGATGGGGTTTATATCATATTGCTTGAGTTTATTCCTCTACATCATGTCATCTTGCCTAATGCGTTACTCTGTTCTTATTAACTTAATACTCTAGATGCATGTTGTATAGCGGTCGATGTGTGGAGTAATAGTAGTAGATGCAGAATCGTTTCGATCTACTTGTTGCGGACGTGATGCCTATATACATGATCATGCCTAGATATTCTCATAACTATGCACTTTTCTATCAATTACTCGACAGTAATTTGTTCACCTACCGTAATACTCATGCTATATTGAGAGAAGCCACTAGTGAAACCTATGGCCCCCGGGTCTATTTTCCATCATATAAGTTACCGATCTACTTTATTTTGTAATCTTTACTTTTCAATCTATACAACAAAAATACCAAAAATATTTATCTTATTATCTCTATCAGTTCTTACTTTTGCAAGTGGCCGTGAAGGGATTAACAACCCCTTTATCGTGTTGGCTGCAAGGTTCTTATTTGTTTGTGCAGGTACGAGGGATTTGTGTGTAGCCTCCTACTGGATTGATACCTTGGTTCTCAAAAACTGAGGGAAATACTTACGCTACTTTGCTGCATCACCCTTTCCTCTTCAAGGGAAAACCAACGCAGTGCTCAAGAGGTAGCAAGAAGGATTTCTGGCGCCATTGTCGGGGAGGTTTACGCCAAGTCAAGTCAAGATTTGATCTCCCGAAAACTCGCCGATTTCTAGCGCCGTTGCCGGGGAGTCTACGCACAAGTCAAGACATACCAAGTGCCCCTCACAAACTCTTATCCCTCTCATTACATTATTCGCCATTTGCCTCTCGTTTTCCTCTCCCCCACTTCACCCTTGCCGTTTTATTCGCCCTCTTTTCTGTTCGCCTCTTTTTCGCTCGCTTCTTGTGTGCTTGTGTGTTGGATTGCTTGTTTGTCACGATGGCTCAAGACAATACTAAATTGTGTGACTTTTCCAATACCAACAACAATGATTTTCTTAGCACTCCAATTGCTCCTATTACCGATGCTGAATCTTGTGAAATTAATGCTGCTTTGTTGAATCTTGTTATGAAAGATCAATTCTCTGGCCTTCCTAGTGAAGATGTCGCTACACATCTAAACAACTTTGTTGATTTGTGTGATATGCAAAAGAAGAGAGATGTGGATAATGATAGTGTTAAATTGAAGCTTTTTCCATTTTCACTTAGAGATCTTGCTAAAACTTGGTTTTCGTCTTTGCCTAAAAATAGTATTGATTCATGGAATAAGTGCAAAGATGCTTTTATCTCTAAGTATCCCCCCCCCCCCGCTAATGTCATCTCTCTTAGAAATTATATTGTGAATTTCAAGCAACTTGATCATGAACATGTTGCACAAGCATGGGAAAGAATGAAATTAATGATGCGTAATTGCCCTACACATGGTTTGAATTTATGGATGAGTATACAAAAAATTTATGCCGGATTGAATTTTGCTTCTAGAAATCTTTAAGATTCGGCCGCGGGAGGCACTTTTATGGAAATCACTTTAGGATAAGCTACTAAATTCCTAGATAATATTATGGTTAATTATTCTCAATGGCACACTGAAAGATCTCCTAGTAAAAAGGTTCATGCAATAGAAGAGATCAATGTTTTGAGTGGAAAGATGGATGAACTTATGAAATTGTTTGCTAATAAGAGTGTTGCTTCTGATCCTAATGATATGCCTTTGTCTACTTTGATTGAGAATAGTAATGAATTTATGGATGTGAATTTTGTTGGTAGGAACAATTTTGGTAACAACGAGTATAGAGGAAACTTTAATGCTAGGCCTTTTCCTAGTAATTCTTCTAATAATTATGGTAATTCCTACAACAACTCTTATGGAAATTTTAATAAGATGCCCTCTGATTTTGAGATTAGTGTTAAAGAATTTATGATTTCTCAAAAGAATTTCAATGCTTTGCTCGAAGAAAAATTGCCTAAGATTGATGAATTGGCTAGGAATGTGGATAGAATTTCTCTTGATGTTGATTCTTTGAAACTTAGATCTATTCCACCTAAGCATGATATCAATGAGTCTCTCAAAGCTATGAGAATTTCCATTGATGAATACAAAGAAAGAACCGCTAGGATGCGTGCTAAGAAAGATTGCTTTATAAAAGTGTGTTCTTCTAATTTTCATGACAATAAGGATGAAGATCTAAAAGTGATTGATGTGTCTCCTATTAAATATTTGTTTTCCAATATGAATCTCGATAATGATGGGACTGGAGATGAGTCAACTTTAGTTAAAAGGCGTCCCAATAATTCGGAGTTTTTAGATCTTGATACAAAAATTGGTAAAAGCGGGATTGAGGAGGTCAAAACTTTATGTAGCAATGAACCCACTATTTTGGATTTCAAGGATTTAATTATGATAACTGTTCTTTAATAGATTGTATTTCCTTGTTGCAATCCGTGTTGAATTCTCCTCATGCTTATAGTCAAAATAAAGCTTTTACCAAACATATCATTGATGCTTTAATGCAATCTTATGAAGAAAAACTTGAATTGGAAGTTTCTGTCCCTAGAAAACTTTATGATGAGTGGGAACCTACTATTAAAATTAAGATTAAAGATCATGAATGCTATGCTTTATGTGATTTGGATGCTAGTGTTTCCACGATTCCAAAAACTTTGTGTGACGTGTTAGGTTTCCGTGAATTCGATGATTGTTCTTTAAACTTGCACCTTGCGGATTCCACCATTAAGAAACCTATGGGAAGGATTAATGATGTTCTTATTGTTGAAAATAGGAATTATATGCCCGTAGATTTTATTGTTCTTGATATAGATTGCAATCCTACATGTCTTATTATTCTTGGTAGACCTTTCCTTAGAATGATTGGTGCAATTATTGATATGAATGAAGGGAATATTAGATTCCAATTTCCGTTAAGGAAGGGCATGTAACACTTTCCTAGGAAGAAAATTAAATTACCTTATGAATCTATTATGAGAGCCACTTATGGATTGCATACCAAAGATGATGATACTTAGATCTATCCTTGCTTTTATGCCTAGCTAGGGGCGTTAAACGATAGCGCTTGCTGGGAGGCAACCCAATTTTATTTTTGTTTCTTGCTTTTAGTTCCTGTTTAGTAATAAATAAATGATCTAGCCTCTGGTTAGATGTGTTTTTGTGTTTTAATTAGTGTTTGTGACAAGTAAAACCTATAGGATCTTCTTGGGTGATAGTTATTTTGATCTTGCTGAAAAACAGAAACTTTTGCTATTCAGTTGATTCATTTTGAAGAAGATTAATAAACAAATTATTTAGGACTTCCTATTTTGGTAGAATTTTTTGAGTTACATAAGTTTGCGTTTGATACAGATTACTACAGATTGTTCTGTTTTTTGACAGATTTTGTTTTTCGTGTGTTGTTCGCTTATTTGATGAATCTATGGCTAGTATCGGAGGTTATGAACCATAGAGAAGTTGGAATACAGTAGGTTTAACACCAATATAAATAAAGAATGAGTTCATTACAGTACCTTAAAGTGGTGGTTTGTTTTATTTCGCTAACGGAGCTCATGAGATTTTCTCTTGAGTTTTGTGTTGTGAAGTTTTCAAGTTTTTGGGTAAAGATTTGATGGATTATGGAATAAGGAGTGGCAAGACCCTAAGCTTGGGGATGTCCAAGGCACCCTAAGGTAAAATTCAAGGACAATCAAAAGCCTAAGCTTGGGTATGCCCCGGAAGGCATCCCCTCTTTTGTCTTCGTCCATCGGTAACTTTACTTGATGCTATATTTTTATTCACCACATGATATGTATTTTGCTTGGAGCGTCTTGTATGATTTGAGTCTTTGCTTTTTAGTTTACCACAATCATCCTTTTTGTACACACCTTTTGGAAGAGACACACATGAATTGGAGTTTATTAGAATACTCTATGTGCTTCACTTATATCTTTTGAGCTAGATAATTTTGCTCTAGTGCTTCGCTTATATCTTTTTAGAGCACGGTGGTAGTTTGATTTTATAGAAATTATTGATCTCTCCAGCTTCACTTATATTATTTGAGAGTCTTTTAGAACAGCATGGTAATTTGCTTTGGTTGAAATTAGTCCTAATATAATAGGTATCCAAGTTGGATATAATAAAAACTTTCATATAAAGTGCATTGAATACCATGAGAAGTTGGATACTTGATGATTGTTTTGAGATATGGAGATAGTGATATTAAAGTTGTGCTAGTTGAGTAAATGTGAAATTGAGAAATACTTGTGTTGAGGTTTGCAAGTCCCGTAGCATGCACTGTAACGCCCCGAGACCGACGCTCCAGAAGACTTCCAGCTACTTCGAGTTTCTTGTGTGATTTGTTTTGTTTGTTGCATCATTTGCATTGCATCATGCCATCATGTCATTTAATTTTTCAAACTCGCCTAAATAAATTGCATAGATCGTTGATCTATTTAAATCGAGGGAATTCACATGGTGATTTCTCTTTACAACGTATAAAAGTCTCTCAATATTGTTAGGGAGCTATATTAAATATTCCACTAATTTGGAAATCATCATAACACACTTGCAAATTATCCCAATGCCTTTGTTATCTTAATTCTTGGTCTCCAACCTTGCCATATATTCTTTCGTCATTTTCCCGAGCTCCACCAAATTTCTCAACATTTTTGGACACTTCTAAATCCTTGTCCTTGTTCAAACCATTTGAATTAAATTCAAATGACTTTGGATTTAATTCTTGCAATCTTGCCCACACCATTTTTCTTGGAACAAGCTCATTTTTATGAGTCTAGAAAAGTTGTCTTTGTTCTCAAATTCTTTCCCTAACCCTCTCTTTCTTTTTGTTTCCTCTAATTTCTTTTCTGCTAAATAGTTAAAGAAGAGAAGGGAGAGACCCAGCTAGACCTCTCTCAGCCCACCAGGCCTCTGGCCATTTTCCTCTCCACTGGGCCGGCCTCCCAAGGCCCAGCCGCGCCCCGCTGTAACCCTAGCCTCCCCTGGCCGATCCCACTTCTCTCCCTCAATCCCTCCTCCTCGTTCCCACGCGCGCCGCCATCCCTCTCTCGCTCACGCCCGATCCCCATCTCCCTCCGCTCGATCTCCTCCTCACCCTCTCGCTCTCCTAGCGCGCACCCCCTTCGCTTGCCTGCTCCCTCCTGCTTCTTCGACCTCGCCTCGCCCCGCGACCCCGCCGCCGCTCTGGCCGGCGAGCCCATGCTCTAGGGCCGCGCCATTGCACCTTTGTTGCTCGCGACCGCCATGGGTGCCTGCAGGACGACGCCGCCGTCCTCGTGCTGCAACGCTGCTGGCAAGCCCTGCCTCTGTCACCTCCTTCCCGCACGTGAGATGCTCTCCACCGACGCTGTCCATCCCCGCCGCCTGGGTATGCCCCTGCCTCGTCCTCCGGCTAGGGTGCTCCAAGATCACGACCGCCGCTGCAGTTCGCAGCGCCTCTGCCTCCTTGCCATGGCCCCTCGCAAGCTTCCTCCGACGTCCATGGCCTCTCCAGCCTCCAGAAGCTCTGCTTCGCTTGCTCCACGCTAAGGCCGACGCCGGCCCCACTTCGTCTTGCTGCTGCTCGCTTGGACCGCTGCCCTGCCAAGACAAAGACTGCCCTGTACCGTCGCCTCGCTGGATCGTCAAGTCGTCTCGGATTGCACCAAGTACAGGGGAGGCCTGTGCGTTTCCGTTGCTTCATACCCGTTGAATCGTCAAGGCCCTCTGTTCAACTCCATGTACAACTACACGGTGAGACGCCAAGTACCACGACTATAGTCGTTGCCCCGAGGACACCGAGTACGGCTACTTCGACGACGTCCGTGAACCACTACTTCCACTACCGTCGCGAGAACGACTACTTCCACTACGACCCGTGTACCGCTACTTCCATCTACATCGTACAGAACCCGAACCGCTCCGAAAATGCACGCTTCAAAGGTATAATCCCGAGATGACGACGTCCGTGGACCGAATGCTTGGTTGTATGAGATGCTCGAGTTTTGCACCGTGATCGAATTGATCCTTGCACGTTCCTCCTCGTTTGCCATGCCACTAACCCGTGGGAACCCGGTAGTCGGGAGCACCCCACCATCTCTAGCATGTTGCGCACATCCGCACACTTCACGTTTGCATCAGTATCTCAATCAAGTTACCGGAACCGATATGTTGCCGTGGCATCATTTTCGGATTCGTTGCCGTGGCACCCGTTTTGTTCCGCCATGGTGACCAAATGCTTCATAACATGCTCATGTCAACATTTTCATAAAATTGCTTAAAACTTGCATTGTCATTCGCATCATGACAACAACATTTAAAATGTTTATATTTGTTGTTTCCATTAATTTGCTAAATGCATATGGGAATTAACCGGATTTGTTGTTTGTTATATCCGGCCCCATTTAAATTGTTTAGATGGTATAGTTTATATTATGCTTCCCCTCTTGCCATGTTTAACAACATTTAATATTGTTGGGTAGCTTAAACGAGAGATAACTAAATAATTGAATGTGGTGTTTTGTCAATATGCAACTCGTTGCATATTGAGCTCCACTTAACTTGTAGTATTGTTTGTTGCACTTTGCCATGCCATGCCTCATTAAATCGGACATGCATCATACTTGTTTGTGCATCATGCCATGTTTATGCTTGTGCATTTACCATCTTGTTTGTTTCTTTCCGGTGTTGCTTCTTAGTTCCGGTAATGTTGCGATTGTGAGGATTCGTTTGACTACTCCCGTTCATCTTCTTCATGGACTCGTTCTTCTTCCTAGCGGGATTTCAGGCAAGATGACCGTCACCTTGGATCTCATTACTATCTTTGCTATGCTAGTTGCTTCGTTCTATCGCTATGCTGCGCTACCTATCTTTTGCTCTTCAAGCCTCCCAAATTGCCATGAACCTCTCACCTTTGACACCCTTCCTAGCAAACTGTTGCTTGTCTATGTTACCACTTTGCTCAGCCCCTCTTGTAGCGTTGTTAGTTGCAGGTGAAGTTGAAGATTGCTCCATGGTGAATAGGATTATGTTGGGATATCACAATATCTCTTATTTAATTAATGCGTCTATATACTTGGTAAAGGGTGGAAGACTCGGCCTTATGCCTGGTGTTTTGTTCCACTCTTGCCGCCCTAGTTTCCGTCATACCGGTGTTATGTTCCCGGATTTTGCGTTCCTTACGCGGTCGGGTGATTTATGGGACCCCCTTGACAGTTCGCTTTGAATAAAACTCCTCCAGCAAGGCCCAACCTAGGTTTTACCATTTGCCTCACCTACCCCTTTTTACCTTGGGTTTCCGGAGCCCGAGGGTCATCTTTATTTTAGCCCCCCCCGGGCCAGTGCTTGTCTAAGTGTTGGTCCGAACCGAGCCGCCTGCGGGGCCCCCTTGGGGAAACTCGAGGTCTGGTTTTACTCGTAGCCTGTCTCATCCGGTGTTGCCATGAGAACGAGATATGTGCAGCTCCTATCGGGATTGTCGGCGCATCAGGCGGTCTTGCTGGTCTTGTTTTACCATTGTCGAAATGTCTTGTAAACCGGGATTCCGAGACTGATCGGGACTTCCTGGGAGAAGGAATATCCTTCATTGATCGCGAGAGCTTATCATGGGCTAAGTTGGGACACCCCTGCAGGGTATAAACTTTCGAGAGTCGTGCCCGCGGTTATGTGGCAGATGGGAATTTGTTAATTTCCGGTTGTAGATAACTTGACACCAGATTCGAATTAAAATGCATCAACCGTGTGTGTAGCCATGATGGTCTCTTTTCGGTGGAGTCCGGGAAGTGAACACGGTCTTTGGGTTATGTTTGACGTAAGTAGGAGTTCAGGATCACCTCTTGATCATTACTAGTTGACGACCTTTCCTTTGTTTCTCTTCTCGCTCTCATTTGCGTATGTTAGCCGCCATACTTGCTTAGCCACTGCTGCAACCTCACCACTTTACCCCTTCCTTTCCCATTAAGCTTTGCTAGTCTTGATACCCATGGTTATGGGATTGCTGAGTCCTCGTGGCTCACAGATTACTACAACAATAGTTGCAGGTACAGGTTATGCGATGATCTTGACGCGAGAGCGATGCTTGCTTGCTTTGAGTTCTTCTTCTGCTTCCTCTTCGATCAGGGGATAGGTTCCAGGTCGGCAGCCTGGGCTAGCAGGGTGGATGTCGTTTGAGTTTCTGTTTGTGTTTCATCCGTAGTCGGATGGTGCTCTTATGTAAGATGATGTTGTATTCATGTGGCTTTGTATGCCTTATGTATGTATCCCTATCTATTATGTAATGTTGATGTAATGATATCCACCTTGCAAAAGCGTCTTCAAGATGCGCTTCTATCCTTGGTGGGACCTTCGAGTTCCTTTAGGATAGGGTCGCATCTTGGGCGTGACAAGTTGGTATCAGAGCCTCGACCGACCATAGGAGCCCCCTTGATTGTTGGCCGTTGTTGAGTCTAGAAGAAAACTATTTTGAGTCTTAGGATTATATATATCGGAGAGTAGGATTCTTTTTACTCCTCAGCCCCCTTCGTCGCTCTGGTGAGGACTCCTGACGTAGATGTTTTGTCTTTCCTCTCCTCAAATTTCACTAAAAAAAATTTAGGATCATGCGGGTATCTTGGGATCGTTCCGATATTCTTATGACGAGAACATTGTTCTTGGTGCCTCCTGACATTTAGGGGTTGTGGCAGTGTCCAGGGAAGTTGAGCTCCGAGGTGTTGTCGTCATAATTTTATCGTTGCAGTTCTAGAATACCTGAGTTTTGCCGACATCGAAAATCTCTTTTATGCAGTTGTTGGTGAGATAACCTCGACGCCACCCAGTACTGGGGAGTTCGGGAGTATTGCCATAGCTCGTATAACGAATGCTTTTTGAAGGTTGAGGTACACGATTTCCGGAGTTTTCTTGGTTATGTGTTGACGGATGGATACAGCTGGATGTAGGGATTGTTAGTTTGGGTGAGATATATTGCTTCCCCTGTATCCCCAACACCAGATTTCATAACCAGAAAGTTTCGAGAGTTTTATAGGTGGGAATTCAAGTAGCTCCTAGAATATCTTTCTGACAGATGCATGATATGGGATTGGGTAAATATCTAACATATGTATTTGTTCCGGCTTATTCTGCAAGCCAAATCCTTTGTTTTGTTTTATTTGTGGTATTCGAGTTGCTTCGAAGTCAAATGTTGAATCCATACCTTTCCTAAACGGTGTTCTCATATTGCTATGTGAATACTAATCCTTCTTGATCACTGAGGTTGTCATGTCAATTCTTTTCCAACCAGTGCGCTTCTCTTCGAGATGATCCCATCATTCTCCCCATCCGCAAGATCAATTCTAAGTTTTCTCAACAGCGTTTGTTTCGTTCATCCCAAGTTGTCTTTGTTTTTCCCCACCCTCCCACCTTTTTCTTCAAGGACTCATTTATTTTAATCAAGTATCCATTTATTCATGTGAAGTCACTTCACTCTTTTCAATCAATGTTCTGATCCGGTGATCCCTCGTGAAGATGCTCACGAGCTTCAAGTTCATCATCCTCCATTCTTTTTTGCTTCTCCAGTGGATCCAATTCAAGCTTTCAGTGTTGATCATATTCCTTTCCTCGTGTCAAATGCTTTCTCATGCCGGTGCACCTCTCAATCACTCACCTCTTGCTATTCATTTGTTCTAGAGTGTTGAAGATATCTCAGAAGATTTGTGTTTCCATTCTTAATCCGTTCAAGCTTTTTGGAGATTGTTATCTCATTCAAGCCATTTTATTCAATCGGTGCAATCTCTCTTTAAAATCATTTTCAATGGTGTTTTCTTTTGAGTGGGCCCTAACCCACAGGATTTTTCCCAGGATCTTACCTGACTCTTCGAATTATCAGGAGCGATTCTCAAATTCCTTTCCAAGTTTGACGTAAGAATGAATTTTCATCAGTCACATGCCTTCTCCAAGGTCGTTTTCAAATTCTTTTCATCTTTGGCTCAACCTTTCCTCTTTTAATTCTCCCGGAGTATCTCAACAACTCATGGTGGTGTTTCTCATCGTCTTTCCCAACACTTGAAGACCGAGGAAGAGATTTCTCCTAAAATCTTGGTCCATTCTCTTGAAGATTCATGGTTCTAGCTTCATGCCATAATTCTTCATTCTCAGTGTGTAGCTATCGTTATCCAAATCTTATCAGTGAATCGTTCAAATATCCTCTAATCAGTTCATGATCTCTTCGTTCTCAGGTATCTAAATCCCCTCAAGTATCTTCATTCGTTTTCCAACTCTTCCCGGTGAATTGTGCCTTTGCTACTTTCATTTTGAATTCTTACGGTGGTTCGTTCAAGATTTCACTTCCTTCGTTATCATATCAAATATTCGTTGTTCCTAAATCCCACCAGTGGTTCCATCAATACTTTTTGAAGTTTACGCTATATCCCTCTTAATCCTTTCTACGAGAATAAGTAGTATGCCAAATCCATTGCTTGTCATCAATTTAATTTGATGAAGGATAAGCATACAATAAATCTTATTCTTATTTCCTCGAGGTGATTCAATTCTTTTCTTCCGGAGATTGTTCATGATGAAGTAATTCTCGGTTCTAGTGTTTCATCTTTTCATTTTCCGGAGTTCCAAGTTTTCTCGGTTATATCGTCGCGAAGCTCCATCTAAATCATTGCAAGGCTTCACCTTGTTCTTTCAACTTCTCTTCCTTTCTGTCATTCTTTTATTATCGGAGTTCTTCAGGGAGGCTCAACATGGTGGTTCGTCAAGGATTCTTTTCATTCTTCAATTGTTCTTTAAGATTTTATTGGAGCTATGATCTGCCAAGCTATACTCAAAATTAAACATGGTGCTCAACACATATTTTGTTTTGAGGCGTTCAAGTACTCTTCTTCTTGCATTTCGAAGTGCAATTCTTTCTACCTTATCTTTTGAGGTGGTGTTATGTCACTCTTGACAATTTCCTTCATGTTTCATGAGTCACATGTTGTCAAGAATGAGGTACTCTATATCCATTAATCCCTCCATTGGAGTTATCTTGGTAAAGATTTCACCTAAAGCCTTCCCTAAGGAATATGGCTAATTATGGTGCTATCAATGATCCGAGTTTTCTCTCTATCCTCTTGGTGGAAGAAGTTTTCATCTCTTCGTTGATCTCAAATCAAATCAATGGTTTCCATTAGTGGCCGGTTGTCACCTCATAGTCTCGAGATGTTTTCCATAAGCCCACAACAAGCTTGTGCTTCTCGTTGTTGATTTCCCAACAACTCCGTTCGATTTTTCTTTGTAAGGATGCTTTCCAAGTTCACCTGTGGCAAAAGTTGTCATTTTCTTCTCCGTCCCTTTATCCCAATGATCTAACTTCTATTCTTTCGTTACGGAGGCATTGTGATGTTGTGCTCTTCACCCATCACCTCGTTTTCTGAGGATCGTGTTCTTTTCTTGCTTATCCATTTAACCGGAGTGTTGTATCATCTCTTCAATATCTTTTCATCTCATCAAGTTTTCTTCTCTTTTCTATCGGAATGCTGTCCAAATTCTGTCATTCTTGTTCCTTGGCTATCTCATTATACCGAGGTGGTCATATTCTTTTCGTTCGTGAAGCTCTTATTTCCATGTCTTTCAACCTTCAAGTCCTCGTAATACTCCTTGTTCCTCTTTTCTAACGGATTGTTTGCAATCTCGTTCATCTTTGTTGTACTTTTTCTTTTAAATTGCCGAACCTCTCATGGTTCGTGGTTTCACTCATTGGACGAAGAAGCAACTTAGTTTAACTCTTGTCTTCCTCTTCCTTTTCCCTCCGGTGCCATCCTAGATCTCGGACGAGATCCTCTTGTAGTGGTGGAGTGTTGTAACGCCCCGAGACCGACGCTCCAGAAGACTTCCAGCTACTTCGAGTTTCGTTGTGTGATTTGTTTTGTTTGTTGCATCATTTGCATTGCATCATGCCATCATGTCATTTAATTTTTAAAACTCACCTAAATAAATTGCATAGATCGATGATCTATTTAAATCGAGGGAATTCACATGGTGATTTCTCTTTACAACATATAAAAGTCTCTCAATATTGTTAGGGAGCTATATTAAATATTCCACTAATTTGGAAATCATCATAACACACTTGCAAATTATCCCAATGCCTTTGTTATCTTAATTCTTGGTCTCCAACCTTGCCATATATTCTTTCGTCATTTTCCCGAGCTCCACCAAATTTCTCAACATTTTTGGACACTTCTAAATCCTTGTCATTGTTCAAACCATTTGAATTAAATTCAAATGACTTTGAATTTAATTCTTGCAATCTTGCCCACACCATTTTTCTTGGAACAAGCTCATTTTTATGAGTCCAGAAAAGTTGTCTTTGTTCTCAAATTCTTTCCCTAACCCTCTCTTTCTTTTTCTTTCCTCTAATTTCTTTTCTGCTAAATAGTTAAAGAAGAGAAGGAAGAGACCCAGCTAGACCTCTCTCAGCCCACCAGGCCTCTGGCCATTTTCCTCTCCACTGGGCCGGCCTCCCAAGGCCCAGCCGCGCCCCGCTGTAACCCTAGCCTCCTCTGGCCGATCCCACTTCTCTCCCTCGATCGCTCCTCCTCGTTCCCACGCGCGCCGCCATCCCTCTCTCGCTCACGCCCGATCCCCATCTCCCTCCGCTTGATCTCCTCCTCACCCTCTCGCTCTCCTAGCGCGCACCCCCTTCGCTTGCCTGCTCCCTCCTGCTTCTTCGACCTCGCCTCACCCTGCGACCCCGCCGCCGCTCCGGCCGGCGAGCCCATGCTCCAGGGCTGCGCAGCTGCAGCTTTGTTGCTCGCGACCGCCATGGGTGCCTGCAGGACGACGCCGCCGTCCTCGTGCTGCAACGCTGCCGGCAAGCCCTGCCTCTGTCACCTCCTTCCCGCGCGTGAGATGCTCTCCACCGACGCTGTCCATCCCCGCCGCCTGGGTATGCCCCTGCCTCGTCCTCCGGCTGGGGTGCTCCAAGATCACGACCGCCGCTGCAGTTTGCAGCGCCTCTACCTCCTCGCCATGGCCCCTCGCAAGCTTCCTCCGACGTCCATGGCCTCTCCAGCCTCCAGAAGCTCTGCTTCCCTTGCTCCACGCTAAGGCCGACGCCGGCCCCACTTCGTCTTGCTGCTGCTCGCTTGGACCGCTGCCCTGCCAAGACGAAGACTGCCCTGTACCGTCGCCTCGCTGGATCGTCAAGATCATCTCGGATTGCACCAAGTACAGGGGAGGCCTGTGCGTTTCCGTTGCTTCATACCCGTTGAATCGTCAAGGCCCTCTGTTCGACTCCGTGTACAACTACACGGTGAGACGCCAAGTACCACGACTATAGTCGTTGCCCCGAGGACACCGAGTACGGCTACTTCGACGACGTCCGTGAACCACTACTTCCACTACCGTCTCGAGAACGACTACTTCCACTATGACCCATGTACCGCTACTTCCATCTACATCGTACCGAACCCGAACCGCTCCGAAAATGCACGCTTCAAAGGTATAATCCCGAGATGACGACGTCCGTGGACCGAATGCTTGGTTGTATGAGATGCTCGAGTTTTGCACCATGATCGAATTGATCCTTGCACGTTCCTCCTTGTTTGCCATGCCACTAACCCGTGGGAACCCGGTAGTCGGGAGCACCCCACCATCTCTAGCATGTTGCGCACATCCGCACACTTCTCGTTTGCATCAGTATCTCAATCAAGTTACCGGAACCGATATGTTGCCGTGGCATCATTTTCGGATTCGTTGCCGTGGCACCCGTTTTGTTCCGCCATGGTGACCAAATGCTTCATAACATGCTCATGTCAACATTTTCATAAAATTGCTTAAAACTTGCATTGTCATTCGCATCATGATAACAACATTTAAAATGTTTATATTTGTTGTTTCCATTAATTTGCTAAATGCATATGGGAATTAACCGGATTTGTTGTTTGTTATATCCGGCCCCATTTAAATTGTTTAGATGGTATAGTTTATATTATGCTTCCCCTCTTGCCATGTTTAACAACATTTAATATTGTTGGGTAGCTTAAACGAGAGATAACTAAATAATTGAATGTGGTGTTTTGTCAATATGCAACTCATTGCATATTGAGCTCCCCTTAACTTGTAGTATTGTTTGTTGCACTTTGCCACGCCATGCCTCATTAAACCGGACATGCATCATACTTGTTTGTGCATCATGCCATGTTTATGCTTGTGCATTTACCATCTTGTTTGTTTCTTTCCGGTGTTGCTTCTTAGTTCCGGTAATGTTGCGATTGTGAGGATTCGTTCGACTACTCCCGTTCATCTTCTTCATGGACTCGTTCTTCTTCCTAGCGGGATTTCAGGCACCGTCACCTTGGATCTCATTACTATCATTGCTATGCTAGTTGCTTCGTTCTATCGCTATGCTGCGCTACCTATCTTTTGCTCTTCAAGCCTCCCAAATTGCCATGAACCTCTAACCTTTGACACCCTTCCTAGCAAACCGTTGCTTGGCTATGTTACCGCTTTGCTCAGCCCCTCTTGTAGCGTTGTTAGTTGCAGGTGAAGTTGAAGATTGCTCCATGGTGAACAGGATTATGTTGGGATATCACAATATCTCTTATTTAATTAATGCATCTATATACTTGGTAAAGGGTGGAAGACTCGGCCTTATGCCTGGTGTTTTGTTCCACTCTTGCCGCCCTAGTTTCCGTCATACCGGTGTTATGTTCCCGGATTTTGCGTTCCTTACGCGGTCGGGTGATTTATGGGACCCCCTTGACAGTTCGCCTTGAATAAAACTCCTCCAGCAAGGCCCAACCTTGGTTTTACCATTTGCCTCACCTACCCCTTTTTCCCTTGGGTTTCCGGAGCCCGAGGGTCATCTTTATTTTAGCCCCCCCCGGGCCAGTGCTTGTCTAAGTGTTGGTCCGAACCGAGCCGCCTGCGGGGCCCCCTTGGGGAAACTCGAGGTCTGGTTTTACTCGTAGCCTGTCTCATCCGGTGTTGCCCTGAGAACGAGATATGTGCAGCTCCTATCGGGATTGTCGGCACATCGGGCGGTCTTGCTGATCTTGTTTTACCATTGTCGAAATGTCTTGTAAACCGGGATTCCGAGACTGATCGGGTCTTCCTGGGAGAAGGAATATCCTTCATTGATCGCGAGAGCTTATCATGGGCTAAGTTGGGACACCCCTGCAGGGTATAAACTTTCGAGAGCCGTGCCCGCGGTTATGTGGCAGATGGGAATTTGTTAATGTCCGGTTGTAGATAACTTGACACCAGATTCGAATTAAAACGCATCAACCGTGTGTGTAGCCGTGATGGTCTCTTTTCGGTGGAGTTCGGGAAGTGAACACGGTCTTTGGGTTATGTTTGACGTAAGTAGGAGTTCAGGATCACCTCTTGATCATTACTAGTTGACGACCGTTCCTTTGTTTCTCTTCTCGCTCTCATTTGCGTATGTTAGCCACCATACTTGCTTAGCCACTGCTGCAACCTCACCACTTTACCCCTTCCTTTCCCATTAAGCTTTGCTAGTCTTGATACCCATGGTTATGGGATTGCTGAGTCCTCGTGGCTCACAGATTACTACAACAATAGTTGCAGGTACAGGTTATGCGATGATCTTGACGCGAGAGCGATGTTTGCTTGCTTTGAGTTCTTCTTCTGCTTCCTCTTCGATCAGGGGATAGGTTCCAGGTCGGCAGCCTGGGCTAGCAGGGTGGATGTCGTTTGAGTTTCTGTTTGTGTTTCATCCGTAGTCGGATGGTGCTCTTATGTAAGATGATGTTGTATTCGTGTGGCTTTGTATGCCTTATGTATGTATCCCTATCTATTATGTAATGTTGATGTAATGATATCCACCTTGCAAAAGCGTCTTCAAGATGCGCTTCTATCCTTGGTGGGACCTTCGAGTTCCTTTAGGATAGGGTCGCATCTTGGGCGTAACAATGCACGTATGGTAATCGTTGTGTAACAAATTTGAAATATGAAGTGTTCTTCAGGGGGGGGGCGCGATGGTTAACTACTACCAACCTCCCCTAGGAGCATGCATGTAGTGCTTGGTTTTTGATGACTTGTAGATTTTTGCAATAAGTATGTGAGTTCTTTATGACTAATGTTGAGTCCATGGATTATACGCACTCTCACCCTTCCATCATTGCTAGCCTTTTTGGTACCATGCATTGCCCTTTCTCACCTTGAGAGTTGGTGCAAACTTCGCCGATGCATCCAAACCCCGTGATACGAACATAAACCTCCTTATATCTTCCTCAAAACAGCCACCATACCTACCTATTATGGCATTTCCATAGCCATTCCGAGATATATTGCCATGCAACTTTCCACCGTTTCATTTATTGTGACACGCTTCATCATTGTCATATTGCCATGCATGATCATATAGTTGACATCGTATTTGTGGCAAAGCCACCATTCATAATTCTTTCATACATGTCACTCTTGATTCATTGCCCATCCCGGTACACCGCCGGAGGCATTCATATAGAGTCATATTTTTGTTCTAGTATCGAGTTGTAATCATTGAGTTGTAAATAAATAGAGGTGTGATGATCATCATTCATAGAGCATTGTCCCAATAAAAAAAGAAAGGACAAATAAAAAAAGAAGGCCCAAAAGAAGGGGGGACCATGCTACTATCCTTTTTTCCACACTTGGGCTTCAAAGTAGTACCATGATCTTTATGATAGAGAGTCTCTTGTTTTGTCATTTTCATATACTAGTGGGAATTTTTTATTATAGAACTTGGCTTGTATATTCCAACGATGGGCTTCCTCAAATGCCCTAGGTCTTCGTGAGCAAGCAAGTTGGATGCACACCCACTTAGTTTCATTTGTTGAGCTTTCATATATTTATAGCTCTAGTGCATCCGTTGCATGGCAATCCCTAGTCACTCACATTTATATCTATTGATGGGCATCTCCATAGCCCGTTGATACGCCTAGTCAATGTGAGACTTTCTCCTTTTTTGTCTTCACCACACAACCCCCATTATCATATTCTATTCCACCCATAGTGCTATGTCCATGGCTCACACTCATATATTGCGTGAAAGTTGAAAAAGTTTGAAAATTCTTAAGTATGAAACAATTGCTTGGCTGAATCCGGGTTGTGCATGATTTGAATATTTTGTGTGACGAAGATGGGACATAGCCAAACTATATGATTTTGTAGGGACAAACTTACTTTAGCCATGTTATTTTGAGAAGACATAATTGCTTAGTTAGTATGCTTGAAGTATTATTATTTTTATGTCAATATTAAACTTTTATCTTGAATCTTTCGGATCTGAATATTCATACCACAATAAAGAAAATTACATTGAGTAATGTGCTAGGTAGCATTCCACATCAAAAATTCTGTTTTTATCATTTACTTACTCGAGGACGAGCTGGAATTAAGCTTGGGGATGCTTGATACGTCTCCAACGTATCTATAATTTTTGATTGTTCCATGCTATTATATTATCTGTTTTGGATGTTTAATGGGATTTATTATACACTTTTATATTATGTTTGGGACTAACCTACTAACCTGAGGCCCAGCCCAGATTGCTGTTTTTTTTTCCTATTTTAGTGTTTCGCAAAAAAGGAATATCAAACAGAGTCCAAACGAAATGAAATCTTCAGGAGCGTGATTTTTGGAACAAACGTGATCCAGAGGACTTGGAGTGGACGTCAAGAAACACATGAGGAGGCCACAAGGCAGGGAGGCGCGCCTGCCCCCTTGGGCGCGCCCTCCCCCCTCGTGGGCCCCTCGTGGCTTCCCTGACCGACTTCCTTCGCCTATATATACTCTTATACCCCAAAAACATCCGAGAGCACCACGAAACCCTATTTCTACCGCCGCAACCTTCTGTACTCGTGAGATCCCATCTTGGGGCCTTTTTCGGCGCTCTGCAGGAGGGGGCATTGATCACGGAGGGATTCTACATCAACACCATAGCCTCTCCAATGATGTGTGAGTAGTTTACCTCAGACCTTCGGGTCCATAGTTATTAGCTAGATGGCTTCTTCTCTCTCTTTGATTCTCAATACAAAGTTCTCCTCGATCTTCCTGGAGATCTATTCGATGTAACTCTTTTTTGCGGTGTGTTTGTCGAGATCCGATGAGTTGTGGGTTTATGATCAAGATTATCTATGAACAATATTTGAATCTCCTCTGAATTCTTTTATGTATGATTTGTTATCTTTACAAGTCTCTTCGAATTATTAGTTTGGTTTGGCCTACTAAATTGATCTTTCTTGCAATGAGAGAAGTGTTTAGCTTTGTGTTCAATCTTGCGGTGTTCGATCCCAGTGACAGAAAGGGAACCGATACGTATTGTATTGTTGCCATCGAGGATAAAAAGATGGGGTTTATATCATATTGCTTGAGTTTATCCCTCTACATCATGTCATCTTGCCTAATGTGTTACTCTGTTCTTATGAACTTAATACTCTAGATGCATGGTGTATAGCGGTCGATGTGTGGAGTAATAGTAGTAGATGCATAATCGTTTCGATCTACTTGTTGCGGAAGTGATGCCTATATACATGATCATGCCTAGATATTCTCATAACTATGCACTTTTCTATCAATTCCTCGACAGTAATTTGTTCACCTACCGTAATACTCATGCTATCTTGAGAGAAGCAACTAGTGAAACCTATGGCCCTCGGGTCTATTTTCCATCATATAAGTTACCGATCTACTTTATTTTGCAATCTTTACTTTTCAATCTATACAACAAAAATACCAAAAATATTTAGCTTATTATCTCTATCAGATCTCACTTTTGCAAGTGGCCGTGAAGGGATTGACAACCCCTTTATCGTGTTGGCTGCAAGGTTCTTATTTGTTTGTGCAGGTACGAGGGATTTGCGTGTAGCCTCCTATTGGATTGATACCTTGGTTCTCAAAAACTGAGGGAAATACTTACGCTACTTTGCTGCATCACCCTTTCCTCTTCAAGGGAAAACCAAGGCAGTGCTAAATAGGTAGTAATGCAGATCAGCCAGGCGTCATAGCCCTCGTTGGCGGGATGGTAGTGCAGTAGCTCACGTGCCATGAGAAGCGCAGCCTGCACGTTCGTCGGCCTGCGGCGAGCGTGGGAGGACGATGCTGTGACAGGAGTGAGGGAAGGTGTGGCGGTGCGGCCATCACGCTGCACGGAGGGCGGCAGCGAAGAGTCCTACTGCCCGTGAGCAGCGTGGTCGGTGGCAACATTGGTCGCGGGAGAAGCGGAGCGGCGTGGAGCGCCGCGGCCCACTGGTGTCGTTTGGGCGACACGGCCGGCCCGACGCTCAGCCCGAACTCGTCGAGCGTCGGCCATGGAAGCAGCAAAGCAGGGGCGGAGTGGAGCAGGGGGAGAACTTCGACACGCCTCTACCTGGCGCGCCAAATGTCGGAATCGGGGCACCGCGGACCCAAACAAGGTTCGAACTCTGGGGTGTGTGTGAAGGATCTAGCCTAGATGCGGCTCCGTGCTCAATGCTTCATGGCTCGGCCTCATCTGGTTCATGCGAGCGGGAAGAAGAGGTGGACACGGTGGTTTACCCAGGTTTGGGCCACTTTGCAGTGTAAAACCCTACTTCTGCTTTGTGGTGGATTGCCTCGCGAGGAGGATGAGTATGAACTAGTACAAGTGTGAGCTGTCTCGGGAGACCTCAAATGGTCGAAGGATCGATTGATCTCTACGGTGGAGACTAGCCTATATTTATAGTGGCCTTGGTCCTCTTCCCTCATAGTTTATGTGGGAAGGGATTCCACAACAACCAATTTGAAAGGGGACAGGAGTAGACCCTGTCCTGACTAAAGGTGGTCTTCGTCTGCAAAGCTTCCGGTCATGACGCAGTATTGGGCACGGCGATGACCTCCGTCCTGCCGAGCTCGTGGTCTTGGTCTTGCTGCATCGGAATGGAAACCTTTGGGGGATCCCTTGGGAACCCGCGTACGTCCTTGCCTTCTTAGCACCAAAGAGGAAACTGTCCTCTCCTGCGCCCGCTGGCGCCCACTTGGCCTTGGTCGTCACGACTCACGTCATAGCGCGCCTCGTGAGGCGGGGTGCTTGCATAGAGATTTCCGCTCCTCGGGAGGCAGCCTCAGGGAGCCGCTCCTCGGGAGGCCTTGGTGTCATTCGCCTCGCGAGGCGGGGGGGGGGGGGGGGGCTCGCAAGGGTCTTGCTGGTGAGTCCTTGGAACTGGGTTGTACCGGGTCGTCGATGGAGCCACGTGCTGGGCTGCGGGCAGGCGGCCCTGGGTACCCCCGATCCCAGAATGCCGACAACAACCATTAGTCCATAGGGATTGTCATCAATTACCAAAACCCAACATGGGGGCACCATGCACTTTTATGGGTGGAAGAAAAGGAATTAATCTCCAACGGTTCTTCTTCTCTGGATCTCCTCTCCCTCTGTTCTGGATGGTGTAGCGGCGCCTCTTTGTCTGATTGCCCTTGCTCCTTCACGAAAATTGCTTCTGTAGATGAGGTGGCGGTGTCAAGTGGTACGATCACTGGTGCGAGCGGAAGCGCTCGTACCATGCCCCATCTCGCGCTATAGTGGCTCTGTTGGCTTTTCGGCCAAAAGAGGTGTTGTTGCAATTCTTTATTTGACAGGATATTGAATGGTTTCCTTTCAAATATGTTCTTTCCTGCACATCAATAGTAAAACAAGTTTTCTTCTTTCTTGAAGAATTAGCGTTAGAAAGATGCGAGAAATATCAAAAACCTTGTGAAAACCACATCAACACCCTCTTATAAAAGTGACAAAATGTCGATCCACTAGAGAGCCAACCGACACTCGTGTGTGGCTAGCACGAGTCATGGCCCAATCGCGAATGAATTGCTCGGTCTCAACCTTGTTCGTTACTAACTATTAAAAAAAGGTAGTGATGTTGGTTCTCGAAAAAAACAACACCCTATTTTCTGGAAAAATACTAATTATTGTAAAATCTCATGAACAGACATCTAGTTTTCCGAGGAAAAAATCCAAGATTTTCAAAAAAGCATGAATTTTTTTAAAAAATGTGAACTTTGAAAAAAAAACTATGAATTTAATAAAAAGTTTGCGAATTTGTAGAAAAACATTGAATTTGAGAAAAAGTTCACGAGTTTGAGGAAAATTGTGCGAATTTGAGATTTTTTTTATGAATTTGGAAGAATGTCACAAATTTGAAAGAAGTTCATGATTTCAATTTTTTTCACAAATTTGAAAAATCTCAAACAAATAAAACAAAAAGGAAAAAATGAACAAAACCCGTTCTAGGAAAAACGAGAGACCCGCCCTAAATACCGGGGGAACCTTGTCGGGAGGAGACTAAATGGGCCGGAGCTCTTAAGAGAGAACTGCGCGAGCGAGGCGGTGCGCCACTCCCCGTCCACAACCCATTTGCAAAAACTGCCGCAGCCCACCGTGAACTAGCGCGTAGCGCGTCGAGGAGATGCGCTCGATCTATAGAAGCACCAAAAAAGGGTTTGAGGGGGAGTAGCCGCCGCACACACTGCGCCCCAGCCCCGCCGCTGTCGAGTCTGTCGCCGCGCGGCCGCCCGCCGGTCCAGGTCCGCTAGGAGGTCGGCGAGAGTCCCTGTCTTCTCCTGCTCGGCGCCGCCGCTGTCGTGCTGCCCTCCAGAGCTCGCAATGTGAGCCGCGGCCACCGATCACCCCCCCCCCCCCCCCCCCCCCCCCCTTTCGGCCTCCCCTTACTTTTTTCGATCTTACAGTTTAGCCTTTACTACACCCTGAGTATTTGTAACATCTCAATGAAACTTCCGTTAAGCTGTAGATACGCAGTGTGTCATAAGAATATGTGAAATTTTACAGAAAGTGTATGGTTAGTCCATTACATCTTATAATTGTTCAGACTAAGCAAAGATATATTTAGCATGCGTGCTAGTGTATGAAATGCATTTACTAGTTTATGAATTTATCTAATTAACTCGGCTCTGAAGTGAACTGGTCACTGCCACCTGCATCAGGAATAGATTTTACCGCCCATAAATTCTATAGAGTAATCTAAATTTCTAGCTCCATCTTAGCACCATGATTTTTTCTGTTCATCAGTAATTAAGTGGCTTCCATTCCATTTTCTTTTCATGGCCTTTTTCCAAAATATCTTTATTGGTGCTCCTGGTTGATCACTTTATTTATATACAGTAGCCTTCATGTCGCACTAGATCTTCTTAATAAATTATCTACTTTATTTTATATCAGTGGTCAATTTACTTTTGTTGAGCCTTACCTAAAGTTGCTGTAGGAATGCAATTGTCTACCATTTTTGTGTCCCTTTTGGCCTTGTCCAATTAATGTAATGCTTAATAAGTAGTACACTGGTCATGTTGTCTTTTCAGAGGGTCATCCTAAAAGCATTGTCGATACTGATGAACAGTGGCTTGGGATCACATTGAGGTTTCTTCTGATTTTCAGGTGCTGCTTATTACTGTTCTTCTTTATAAATGCATAATATTCTTCACTTTGAGGTCTGATATTGCTGCAGTTCATATTATTTAATAAAATGTGCAACTTGAATAATCACGTGTCTGCTAGTTTTGCCCGCAATTTTTTATATACATGATGCAATATGCACAATATTTGATCTCAACTACAATCATTTGAACTGGCGCTACTACACTGGGACATAAAATTGATTAACACCACATGTATTGGTCAAATAAAAGTCGTTTTGACCATCCTAAGGCCTAGAAGCAGTGCCAACAGGCAACAACAACATCTATGCCTAAACATTGGTTCACTAACGGGAATGTGCAATTCTTTGCGGAAGTTAATCAATTGCCCAGCGCAAACAGACCTATACCTTGATGGGGTCGAATACCATCTTATAGTGTTTTATATTTGTGCTTAATGTGTATAATTATTATTGCTTGCTAATTGTTCATGTATAGTTTAAGTTTCAAACACGTTAATTTGATATTCGTTTGTACTTTGTATAGTCACATATTTTTGTTGAAAATACATTCATTTTTTACATGGCGTGGCTTGTATGTTGTGATCGTACACATTGATTAGTAGTGTCATATAACATTTAAGTCTCTAATCGTGTGGTTTCTAATGATAATATGTTCCTTGTATATGCATAGGTCTATTTGTGACTCGAGTCCGATCTGTTGCCGTACCATATTCGAATCCGACATAATCTGTTATTTGAATTCATATCCAGCCGCTCTCCATTCTGCTTCTGCATCTGAAAAAGGAAACAATAATAGGATATGGTTTGAGCACTATCCTACGCGAAAAACTTCTATGATTGATGGTTGATGTATAGTTTGATCTTCAAATATTTATTTATTTAGAGAGCGACGTTTTGGCACATGGGAGCACGCGCTCTTAGTTTTTAAAATGTGTTTTAAACATATTTTAAAATGTTCAAAAATTCCAAACAAAAATTTGTCGCATACATCTTGATATTGTATATGCTAGCAAAGTCGTTTCGCGAAAAAACGACAACTTATGTGTCGCGTGTCAAAAAGACAAAATCTTGTGTTAAAAAAATGCTTTTCACAAGACATCCTTTTGTCTTTTTTACACAAGCCACAAAAAATATCGGTTTTCTCCGAAACTTGACGTGCACACATATAATGTTGAGATGTATGTGCCAGATTTTTGTTTGGTATTTTTTTCACGCTTTGAAATATTTTTTTCTCGTGCAGGAGCGCACGCTCCTGGGAGCACCATTGGATTTCCGATTTATTTATTTATATTCATGAAGATATGACATGTTAGAATGAACTAGTTACTATTACATACCATATTTTTCCATTTTCCATGTGATTAATGTTTTATTTGTAAAATATTGTGTATATGTTATTTTACCTTGCTTACCATGTTATCACCTTTTTGTACAGAGTTTAAATGGAGCAAATATACCGAGAAGTTTTTGAGAAGGTCTCTAGTTCTATTGTGATCGTTCGGCAGGTTCCAAGTGGTCAATATTGTATTGGTTCTGTACTTTCCAGTGCACCAGACCCCAGTACAACAGTGATTGTGACATCCTCACCTTTAGCTGGGCAAAAGGATAGAGTCTTCGTTCGTTTCAATGACAATACTGAAGTGGAAGCAAAGAGATTAGCGTCTGAAGATCGATTCACTTTGCTTGAAGTTGTCCACTACAGAGCCAATTGTAGTGTTGAATTCAGCGAAATAGATGTTAATGAACCCTCAGAGGCTATTATTCTCACTCCTAACTCAACATCATCTTTATCACATGTCCCAGGATTTGTGATACAGCCTTCGTGTGCTGCAAGGGATAGCAAAATGAAGAGAATTGGAGGATCTGAGAAATATTTTTTAGTCTCATGTCACTTTAGGGGCTTGATCAACTTCGGATTTGGACGAATTCATAACCAGTTAATGTCTGCTCCGGTTTTTGATTTGAATGGGAAAGTTATTGGGCTACTGACTTCTCAGTGTGGCATGTATAAGAACAAAGTTGATGTCAAGATTGGACTTTTAGCCACCCATGCTCGGGTAAGACAATTTTTTTGCGAGTTCAGACCATAAAAAAATGAAATCTATATCTAACATGTGTGATATGATTGACAAACACGCAGAAGATTATTGATGACCTACTCAAGGAAAGCGAGAAACAGAAAGAACTAGCTAGGCGCTCTGAGGAAAGCAAGAAGCATGAAAAAGGAGCTGAGACTAAGAGCTCTGCAGGTAAAAGGTAAGAGACCATCAACACTAGTTATTTTCCAAAATAAATAGAAAAAAACTTGAATCTTGTAGTGGCAATTTGCGGTGTAAGTTGGATGAAATGTCCAAAAGTAACCCTAGGTTGAAAACAAAAATCATCTATAACTGATCTAGTGTCTGATCGTGATCGATGTCCTATTTATCTCACTAAAAGCTCGGGTGTGCCTTGGTGCGCCTTCTTGGCCAGCTGTGTGTGCCGACCTATATAAGATTTTGCCAATTCCGTCTTTTTTACGTTCACCACCAGCCAGCAGGGAAGGAGAGACTAGTGGAGCCTCGTTGCACTACACGATTTAGTGAGCTTTTTGGTGGTGATATGTACACCAGGTTTTATGAGCACCGTGTTTAATTTGATCAGTTTTCATTGCCATGATGGTACTGGTCACAAGTTAGGACGAAAATACAGAGAACTATTTGGCTGGGCCTGAACAGCTGATGCATTTATGTTATGAGATTATACAGTACTCTAGAAAGAAACGTGAAATTACAAAGTCAGATATTCTAAGTATTGAAATAGTACAACAATTTCTTGAAGTCAAATGTACAACTGGAATTTCTGATAATGGCATGAATAAATCACTTTATGTACATTAAAAAAACGTTTAAAATCCTGCCTATTGTGGCATATTTAGGTACATGACCCACAACAGAGTTGGTGGGAGACCGACGGCACCGAAGAACTTGCCAACATAATCTGTGCAAACTAAACACAGATCATGTATGATACTCCTATATGACAGATTTGATGGTCCTTTGGACCAAGTTTTTTTCTAGTAAAATCATATCTGCCTTAACATCTTAATAATGAAACCGAGGGATGGAGCAAGTTTTGGCCCCAACGGGACTCATTATTACTTCCACTATGGCGGTGAAATCACATGTTATCCATAAACATGTGGATGCTTGTATCAATGCTAATGCCAGGTGTTTTCAGTCAGCACCCCATTTATCCAACCGAAATAGTGGCTTTGGTTGGTCAAATTCTAAAACAAACAGTAAGTGATCGTAGGACGAAATATGATTTCTTCACCTGACCAGGGGAACAGCGAGAATACTCTTAATTTTTCAGTTAGGTGCTTTTGTGAAGATTGCAGAGTTACTGATTGTTTGTTCAGGAACATTTGTACAACCCCCAAAGTTTCTTTGCTGACATATATATTAACGCACACATGCACATACACAATATCTAGATAAGATACCTGATGGTTCTTCGGAAAGTAAACTGGTAAAGAAATAATCACCTGCTTTGAGTTTTGTGCTGTTCCATCTGGAAAAGCATGCCCATTTGTAGCCCAACAATTGGCAATCAAATTCATTCAGGGCTCACTGATTCTCCATGATGTTATGATGTTAGGTACAAATGAGTGGACAGTATCTTCTTTTTTGTTAAATGTAAAAACTAAACTGGAACTTTCAAGTTAGAAACCAAACTCGCTGAAGGGAAACAACAAACCTGCGTACATCTGAATTATGTCAGAGGAATGTTAAGAAAAAAGACAGCCAATATATCACATGACATGATAAATAGGAGACAGTTTAAGCTTACATATTTCTGCAGGAGCGTGGGCATGTTAAGCAAGTACAAAATTTTGAAACCAAAGGCACATGACATAGGTAGGTTGTCTAGGATTCGTAGTCGCTAGCTTTAAACCAACAAAACGGTGAAATTGATCAGAATTCCAAGGTACACGGCATTGAACTATTTCAGTAGTTCTACTCTTACCTCAACCACAAATGAACTTTATAAGCCCAGGCAGCCCTTGTGCTTGTCACAACAACAACAAAGCCTTTAGTACCAAACAAGTTGGGGTAGGCTAGAGGTGAAACCCGTAAGATCTCGCAACCAACTCATGGTTCTGGCACATGGATAGCAAGCTTCCACGCACCCCCTGTCCATGGCTAGTTTTTTGGTGATACTCCAGTCCTTTAGATACCTCTTTACGGACCCCTCCCATGTAAGTTCAGTCTACCCCGACCTCTCTTGACATTATCGGCACGCTTTAGCCATCCGCTATGCATTGGCGCTTCTGGAGGTTTGCACTGAATATGCCCAAACCATCTCAGACGATGTTGGACAAGCTTCTCATCAATCGGCGCTACCGCAACTCTATCCCGTATATCATCATTCCGGACTCGGTCCTTGTGTGGCCACACATCCATCTCAACATGCGCATCTCCGCCACACCTAACTATTGAACATGTCGCCTTTTAGTCGGCCAACACTCAGCGCCATACGACATTGCAGGTCGAACAGTCGTCCTATAGAACTTGCCTTTTAGCTTTTGTGGCACCCTCTTGTCACAGAGAATGCCAGAAGCTTGGCGCCACTTCATCCATCAGGCTTTGATTCGATGATTCACATCTTCATCAATTCCCCATCCTTGTGCAGCATAGACCCCAAATATCTAAAGGTGTCTTTCTGAGGCACCACCTGCCCATCAAGGCTAACCTCCTCCTCGTGCCTAGTAGTACTGAAACCACACCTCATGTACTCGGTTTTAGTTCTACTAAGTCTAAAACCTTTCGATTCCAAGGTTTGTCTCCATGGCTCTAACTTCCTATTGACCCCCATCCGACTACCATCGACTAGCACCACATCATCCGCAAAGAGCATACACCATGGGATATGTATCCCTTGTGACCTCATCCATCACCAGAGCGAAAAGATAAGGGCTCAAAGCTGACCCCTGGTGCAGTCCTATTTTAATCGGGAAGTCATCGGTGTCGTCATCACTTGTTCGAACACTTGTCACAACATTATCGTACATGTCCTTTATGAGGGCAATGTACTTTGCTGGGACTTTGTGTTTCTCCAAGGCCCACCACATGACATTTCGCGGTATCTTATCGTAGGCCTTCTTCAAGTCAATGAACACCATATGCAGGTCCTTCTTTTGCTCCCTGTATCTCTCCATGAGTTGTCATACCAAGAAAATGGCTTCCATGGTCGACCTCCCAGGCATGAAACCAAACTGATTTTTGGTCACGTTTGTCATACTTCTTAAGCGGTGCTCAATGACTCTCTCCCATAGCTTCATTGTATGGCTCATCAACTTAATTCCATGGTAATTAGTACAACCCCGAACACCCCCCTTGTTCTTGAAGATTAGTACTAATATACTCCATCTCCATTCTTCTGGCATCTTGTTTGCCTGAAAAATGAGGTTGAAAAGCTTAGTTAGCCATACTATAGCTATGTCTTCGACGCCTCTGCACACCTCAATGGGGATACAATAAGGGCCCATCGCCTTGCCTCCTTTCATCCTTTTTAAAGCCTCCTTGACCTCTGACTCCTGGATTCACCGCACAAAACGCCTGCTGGTATCATTTTTTTTTCGAGAAAACGCAAAAGCTTTGCGTTTCTTTGCATTGAAAAGGAGGGGTTCAGTTACAATCATCCGAGGATGTGCAGGTTACAGCCGGTTAATTAGTGCACATCCCAGGTTTGGGGCAACACAAGTCGGAGGCCAGGTGCCCCTGCTGCCGCCCATGAGCGGGCCTCGTCCCTAATGCTATCTAGTAGTGTGTTGAGGGAAGGCGTCGCATTATCAAAGACGCAGCTGTTTCGGTGCTTCCAGACCATCCAAGGCACGAGCAACGCAACAGATTTCAGGGCCTTGCGTAGTGTCGGTGGCGTATCTTCGTTGTCCTGTCTCCACCAGTCCGTAAGCGATGGTTCCTGCGAGGGGATCGGGGCCGGGATGCGAAGCCAGGCCAGGGTCTCGTGCCATGCCTGACGGGCGAGAGGGCATTCCAGCATGAGGTGTCGCATCGTTTCCTGTTGCTGGTCACATAGGAGGCAGCGGGGGTGATGCTGGAGGCCATGGCGAGCCAGCCTCTCAGCCGTCCAGCATCGGTCCTGGTTGGCCAACCAGTGGAAGAACCTGACTCGCGGTGGCGCCCAGCATTTCCAAATCAGCTTCCATGAGTGGCAGGCCGTTGCTCCATGGAAGGTCGCCGTGTAGCAGGACTGCGCAGAGTAGTTGCCGCTCGCTGTCCAGCGCCAAATCAACTTGTCCGGTAAGGTGGAAAGCTCGGTGCGCTGCATGATCTGCCAAAGTTGCAGGTACTGGCCAATCTCGTGGAGACCTAGGTTTCCTTGGATGTCACGTGCCCAGGCGTTGCCATTGAGCCCATCTGCCACAGTTCTCGTCGTTCGTCGTCGCTTGGGTATGCAGCCGTATAAGTTGGGCATGAGCTCGCGCACGGATCGACCGCCAATCCACCGGTCCTCCCAGAGCAGGGCGGACAGCCCATTCCCGAGGATCGTGAACGTGGATGCCCAGAACAGGGCACGTTCCGTGGGCAAAAATTGGAGGTTGAGCCCTTGCCAAGCTCGCTCCGGGTCCGTTCTGGACAACCATAGCCAGCGTAGTCTGAGAGCGAGGCCGGCCCGCTCGAGGTCTCGCACGCCAAGGCCCCCGAGCTCGATTGGGCGGCACACTCTGCTCCAGTTCACGTGGCAGTGTCCACCATTGGCAGCGGCACGGCCAGCCGAGAGGAAGCCGCGCAGGATCTTCTCAATCTGCTTGAGGGTCTTTTTTGGGGGGGCGAATGCGAGCAGTTGGTGCACTGGGATGGCGCACAAGACTGACTTGACCAACGCGAGGCGCCCGGTTTTAGTCATCAGCCAGGCCTTCCATGTTGGCAGGCGCGCGCCGACCGCGTCCACCATGGGTTGCAGCTGGGCGGCAGATGGGCGGCGTGTGGACATCGGTATGCCGAGGTAGGTGATTGGAAGGTTCGCCGCCGGGCAGCCGAGTTGTGCGATCATCTCCATGGCAGCTTGGTCTCCGTGCAGGATGGTAGCGGAGCTTTTGGTGAAGTTCACCGTCAGGCCAGAGGCCTTGCCGAACAAGGCGAGTATTTCCTTGATCGCAGTGGTGTCCTCCATCGTGGCATGGCAGAAGACCATGACATCGTCGGCATAGAGGGAGATCGCCGGGATGTGACGTCGTGGGTGAAGAGGCTGCAGGATGCCCAGGCTGTGTGCGCGTCGGAGTAGCCGTCCCAAGGTGTCGACGGCGAGCACGAAAAGCTGTGGGGACATGGAGTCGCCCTGTCGGAGCCCTTGTCGGTGCCATATGGGGGGGCCGGGCTCGCCGTTCAGGAGGATGCGCGTGCTGGCAGAGGACAGGAGGATGGCCGTCCACTCCATGAATCTGTTTCCGAATCCGTACCGGCCCAGCACCTCAAAGAGGAAAGGCCATGATAGGGAGTCGAAGGCGCGCGTGAGGTCGAGCTTGAGCATAATTCTCGGAGCTCCCAGTTGGTGCAGCAGCTTGAGTGATTGCTTGACGAGGACGTAGTTGTCGTGCAGGCTCCTTCCCGAGATGAATGCATTTTGGTTGCGGCTAACCAAGAGGTCCAGCTTGGCCCCAAGTCGTAGTGAGAGCACCTTGGCGAAAATTTTGGCCACGAGGTGTATCAGGCAGATCGGTCGGTAGTCGCGTAGCCCCTGAGCGTCGGCGTTCTTGGGGAGCAGCGTCAGCAATGCCTGGTTGAGCTTGTAGAACCCCCTTCCTCGCAAGTCATAAAGTTGCTGGAACACGTCGAGGAGGTCCTGCCTGATGATGCTCCAGCATGCACGGATGAACTCCGCTGTGAACCCGTCGGGGCCCGGCGCCTTGCGAGCGGGGAGGCATTTGACGGCCTCCCAGATCTCCTCGCGCTGAAAGGCGCGTCGAGGTCCGCAAGGTCAGTCGGCTCAATGAGCTGAGACAGGTCCAGGGCGTGCTCACGGGTGGTCGCCGTGCCAAGCAAGGCCTCAAAGTGAGCAAAGGCAGCCTCCGCCATGTCGGTGTGGTCCGTGAGCACCCTGCTGTCCGCGGCCAGGCTATAGATGTGATTCTTCTGCCGACGGAACGAGCACTGCCGGTGGAAGAAATTGGTGCTAGCGTCGCCGTCTTTGAGGTTGGCAATTCGGGAACGTTGCCGGGCGATCGTGCGCTCCATGGAAGCGAGCCCAAGATAGGATATCTTGAGCTGCTTGCGGAGCCAAGCCTCCGGTGGCGAGAGGCTGCGTGATTCCTGGGCGTGGTCGAAGCGCGAGATGAGTTCCCGTGAGATCGCGAGTTTGTCCTTGATATTGCCCGTGGACCTGGAGCTCCAGCTGGTGAGGCGCGCCGCCGTTGCTTGGAGCCGTAGCATGAGGCGGTGGAAGGGATCGGCGTGGTATGTAGAGCCCCATGCCGCGGTCACCACATCGTGGAATCCGTCCAGGCGTAGCCAGTACTCCTCAAAGTGGAACCGTCTGTGTGAGGTAGGCGTGGGTGAGCAGTCCAGCAGCAGCGGTGCGTGGTCTGACACCACAGCCGCGAGGCATCGCAGGTGGCATCCGCTGTGCGCGTCCTCCCAATCAGCAGTGCAAAGCACCCGGTCGAGCTGCACGAGAGTCGGCGGTGATTGCTCGTTGGACCAAGTGTAGCGCCGCCCGTTGAGGTAGATCTCTTTGAGCGCGAGGTCGTTGGTGAGGCGGCGAAATTTGCCCATCAGACGCCGGTTGATGTTGCCCGTGTTTTTGTCGTCGTCGCGGAGGATGAGATTGAAGTCACCGCAAACCATCCATGGTTCGGGGCACTCAGCACGGATCTCGCGAAGCTCCTGCAGGAAGGCGACCTTGTCGGCATCTTCCTGGGGTCCGTATACCACCGTTAGCCACCAAGGTGTGCCTGTGGCAGTAGTCACCTTAGCGGTGATCGCATTGGTGGTGAACATTGGGTCCGTGATGGTCACGGCCCTGCTCTTCCACGCCAGCAGGATGCCGCCACGCGTGCCATCGGCTGGGAGGTATGTGTAGTCATCGAACTCGGAACCAAGCGCATCCAGGACAATAGCCGAGTAGATCAACTCCATTTTTGTTTCTTGGATGCATACAATGGAGGCCCCGGTGGTGTCCAGCAGCGTCCGGATAGCAAATCGCCGAGCCCGCGCGTTCATGCCGCGTACATTCCAGATAGCAATCTTGAGTCCGTGATCCATAAGAACAGGATCGACGGGAGGCGCGCTTGGACTGGTCTAGCCTTCGCATGCAACGTCGACGCCGCTGGTCGCAGCCGATGCCATGCAGACTGGGATCTCGCGATCAACCATTGTGGCAATGGCCTTGAGGACCGTCAGGGGTAGCGGTGCCGCGAACATGTCGTCGTAGGCTTTCATCTCAGTGGCAGTGATCTTCTGATCGATCCTGATGATCCCCAGGGTGCGCAGGATTTGCACGTGGGCGCGCCGCTCTGCCGTGGGAGGGGCGCTCGGTTGGCAGGTCGTGGCTGCAGATCGTCCACGGCGCGGGGCGAAGTTGAGGGGTCGGCGTGGCTTCTTTCCCGGGGCCGGCAGGGCGGCGTTGAGGTGTTTCGTGGCGGAGGCCAGAAACTCTCCCAGGGTCCATGGCTGTGGCGTGGTGCGGCCTCGGGATCGCCGCAGCGTAATTGGGGGCGAGGCGAAGCGGTCCGGCGTGCGGCCACTTGGGCTTTGGTTTGTCCCGGCCCCCGCGTTTGGGGATGGCTGGGGGTGTGTGGGTGTGGGCCGCTGCAGAATCACGATCTGGCCAGCGGGGCTGCGGGCCGGCTGCACGGCAGCAGGTGGGGGCGGCCCATCATCATTGGCGGGAGGATTGGCGCCGAGGGAGGGCGTTTCCTCGCCCGAGGCAGCGCGTGCGGGGTTGGTGGCGGCGGGCTGGTCAGCGGAATCCAGCCCCACCTCTGGCTCGGGTGGGGTGGCATCTCCACTTTGTCCCGACCGGGTCGCTGGTGCAACAGGTCCCTCCTGTAAGGCGGCAGGCTCACCCGTGGCAGGGGACAGATCCCTACAAGCCGGTGCGTCAGGGGCGGGCAGGCTTTGTCCCACAGGATCGTCATTGGGATCGATGTTGGCCACCGGATTTGAACTCGCGGCCGGTCGTGGATCGACACGCGGCCCGACCGAGCACAGGTGGGCGTCTGCGGCACCTACGTCAGTGCAGCCAGACGGGCCCTCAGTTGTCTGCTCCTTTTGCTTTCCTTTGCCTTTTCCTCTTCTGGCATGGTGACGCGGGCGGTGGCCCCCTCGTTGTCCAGGCCAGGGCATCATGCCCGTATGCAGCGGGATCGCGGGCAGAGCCGCGCCGGAGCCGACGCCGGTAGGCCACGCCGGCGATGAGGAAAGGCCATCAGACCTTCCCTCCCTAGCGACGCGCCAGCCCAGGTCATCCATGGCCATGCCGTCGGCCCGGCCGGGGGCAGCCGCGTCCGTGCGCCTGCGCTTGCGTCCGCGGCGGCGCGCGCGGCCTGGTCCGCTGTCGGGGGCGGGGTCGCGGTTCCCGCCGGCGCCGCGCTCGTGGTCTCGCCCTGCACCCGAGGGCCTTGTAGCCGCCGGCGGTTTGATCATGACGGAGCGGGCGAGCGCGATGGAGATGGGGTAGGTCAGGATCCTGATGGTGGGCGCGTCGGAGTCCAGGGCCGCCGGCACCTGTTCGACCACCTCAAGAATGGCAGCGCGATGGATCTTGTCGGGGTCGTGCGTGCGCACGGATAGCCGGAAGGTGGCGAGGTCGGCGCGGGAGCGGGTGTGGGGGTGGAGGCATTCGATCCAGCAGCTTTGCCCGAGGATGTGCTCGGCGGTGGAGAGGTGCCATGCATGTGCGGGGACACCGCGCAGCTCGAGTTCGACGTGAAATTCGAACTCGCTGCAACTGGCGTGCGCGAGCTTGCACCAAGGTCGCATCGAAAGGGAGAAGCGTGGCGAGCGGATGAAGTGGTCGCCGGCAAGCCGCTCCTTGATGGCCAGTGAGCTGAATAGGATCAGAAAGTCTTCCGGGTGGTGGCGGTGGACGGTGAAGTCGCCGTCGGCGAGGTCGAATGAGTCCCAGAGCAGCGCAGCAACCTCGTCGGTGGAGACGGACGGGCGGTTGCCGGTGATGGACGCGACCATCGCGCGGGACAGAACCGTCTCCGCGTCCTCCATCTCGACGGTGCGTGCCATGATGATCCGCACAGGCTCCAGTGCGCGCGCGCCGACCGTAGGTGTCGCCGTGGCAGGCGTTCCTGCTGGTATCATCAAAGGAGTCGTCCAGTTCAATGGTAGAGCTCTCATTCTCCCCATTCAATAGCTTGTCGAAGTATTTCTGCCATCTATGCTTAATCTCCTCGTCCTTCACCAGGAGCTGGTCTGCTCTGTCCTTGATGCATTTGACTTGGTCAACATCCCTCGTCTTCCTCTGTCGGATCTTGGCCATCTTATAGATGTCCCTTTCGCCTTCCTCCGTGTCTAACCGCTGGTAGAGGTCCTCATACGCTCGACCCCTTGCTTCACTCACAGCTCGCTTTGCGGCCTTCTTTGCCATCTTGTACTTCTCTATGTTGTCTGCACTCCTATCTAGGTAGAGGCGTCTAAAACAATCTTTCTTCTCCTTAATAGCCTTCTGGACATCATCATTCCACCACTAGGTATCTTTAGCTTCTCTTCTACTTCCCCGGGACACTCCAAACTCCTATGAGGCCACCTTACGAATGCAAGTCGCCATCTTCATCCACATACTATTTGCATCGCCTCCTTCCTCCCAAGGGCCCTCCTTAATGACCCTCTCCTTGAATGCCCAAGCTACCTCCCCCTTGAGCTTCCACCACTCCGTTCTAGCGACTTTGGTATGCTTATCCCGCTGGACACGAATCCAAAAGCGGAAGTCAGCCACCATGAGCTTATGCTGAGGGACAACACTCTCTCCAGGTATTACCTTATAATCTAGGCAAGCACGCCTGTCTTCTCTTCTTGAGAGGATGAAATCAACCTGGCTAGAATGTTGACCACTACTAAAAGTCACTAGATGCGATTCTCTCTTTTGAAAGAGGGTGTTAGCTACTAAGCAGCCCTTTCGCTTTTCAAACGTATGGATATATATATATAACTGAAACATTACTTGGAGTCTTCAAAACTGCATCCCTCCTTCCTTTGCTGCTACTGTCGCAGCCAAGGCCCTCATCATCATGGTACCGCCGCCATCCCTGGGTGAAGGGCGTCAACCCCCCCCCCCCCCTCTCTAATATGCAGTAGGTAGCTCGGATACCCAGACAAGTGGACCAATGAGATGCAGGGAAAGCAAGCAATGTTTTTGCCCCATTGCTAGCACAGCAAAATGCCACCTGGACAATCCAGTCCATGCCCCTGTGTTTGGTCCTTAATGGTATTACTGGTGCACACTATTAATTTTAATCACTATATGTAGAGTGAACTGCATTATAGGTCCTTAAACTATTCTAGGAGTGTCAGATTAGTCCTAAAACTTCAAAACTACAGATTCGGCTCCCTAAAGTTTGCAAGTTGTTCATTGCGGTTCCTAAGCTTCCTAAACCATGTCTCACATATCCTCTCGTTCTCATTTGTGATCCCCAACTCTCCTTTTTCGCACACTTGAGCATGAGGCGATGACGATGGAGGACTGCACCCTTGGAATTGGTGAGCTGCAAGCCCTGCTTGCGGTCCCCTGCATCGTGCCCTCTCCTCCGCTCTGATCAACTGCACGATAACAACACTAGAGTAGTGCGACGTGCGGTGGAGCTACAAGAAGGCAGCACAGCTTCCTTGTGAATCTATGGCTGCGTGTGAACGGTAGAGCTGCAAGTTGAGCCCACGGTGAAGAAGCTAGCGGTTGCAATGGAAGGCGAGGATTAGGCCTAAGTGGAGGTGGTCATCCTTGGCCATAACTAGCACATCATGGGTCGATGGGATCAGGGTGGAGCGGATGGAAGTGACAGCTCACGGGCGGCGGAGATCAAAGACAGTGGTTGTCTCCAGAATTGAGGAAGACACATACTATTTGAGCAACTCAATGCATGGGATGGTGCTGGTGGCAGGATTGGATTCGCCTCGATGGTGTGAACCTTCTGGTGGACGGATTCAGCAATAGGTCGTGTGGGGGCACATGTCCACATCGTCGGCAGCAGTGGCTCAAGCAGAAAAGCCAGCGACACATTGCAGAAAACGTAGGAGAGGAGAGGTGGGTGTGCTGGCCGTCGATTGGGCGGCAGCAGTTGGTCTTATCTTACTCAAGGACAGGAAAGGAATGAAAGAGAGGGACTGCAACTGAGAATGAGAGGTTAGCCAGAGGTGTTTATGCCAAATATTATTTCATTCGGTTATCCTGGCTGAGACCCATGTCGACATGGCGACGTTCAATGTGCTATGTTAGCAGGTCAGACGTGGTCTGGGCTGCATAGGAAACGTGATAAACAACTTGTGGACTTTTTACACCCGAATCTGGGCATTCGAAATTTTAGGACCTTTGGTGGTGTATCACTCGTATATGTTTTGTGCATCAACCAACATGCATTTGATGACCTTTCACAAAGTAATCATGTAATCAGACACATATATTACATTGAATAAGATTTCTTTCTGAATCAAGAGAGTATTGCATGCAGCAGGTAAAGACATGTAGGAACATGAATTCATACCATGCTTACGGATTATGAAGTGCAATGTCTATGCAACATACTATTGAATACTCCCTCCATCCCAAAATAAGTGTCTCAAGCTTAGTACAACTTTGTACTAAAGTTAGTACGAAGTTGAGACACTTATTTTGGGACGGAGGGAGTATATGTTAGTTGCACTTATATTCTTTTTTCATAGTCGGCTGAAGCCTGTTAAATTCATGAAACTGGTGATAATGATATACTCCCTCCGTTCCTCAATATAAGGTGTATTATTTTTCCAAAAATTCAAACTTCTCTAAGTTTGACCAAGTTTATAGACAAAAATATCAATATCTAGAATACCAAATCATTATCACTAGATTCATCATGAACTATATTTTTACATTTTATATATTTAGTATTATAAATCTTTATATAGTTTGCTGTAAAGTTGGTCAAACATAAACAACAGTTGACTTTTTGAAAAACTAATTCACCTTATATTTAGGAACGGAGAGAGTATATACTAGAAGCCATTCCTTACACCTAAATGTTTTCTTTTTTGACGATTTTACATGTAAATGCGAAAGTACAGATTATCTTTCAATGTCAAATTGCATGTTGACGGACTAAACTTGAAAAGAAAAACTTTCCTGTTTCTTGATGTATTTATTGTGAGGTTGATGGTTTCATTCAAGTGTGTTGGTGTTTGTAGTCGATGCAAACATGTTTGTCCACTTGCTGTTGGTGCGCAAGTCTCATCATGTTTTCTATATTTATACAGCAAGAAAAGGAGACTCATGAAGGGAGGAAAGTCGGTATTCTGATGTACGCTTGCCTTGGCGTATTCCATAGTAAGTGTGGTCCCTTCATTGAAGCTGAAGCATGTTGTTGTTTTTGGTTTGTGCAGCCATGTCCATTTACGGACTTGATTGAAATCTAACCGTGATTGTGGACTTGTGCAGGAACAGAAGAAACTGATGGTGAGGGTTTAGATAGTTGGCACGCTAACGGCACTGGGCTGATATTTCCGTTTTATCACTTCATGCAAATCTGGCAGCGATGGATGACTTTACCAGCTTCCAAGGGTGCTAGGACGAACTCATAGCCTCTTTTTGTTGGTTGACAAGCGTGTCTTGACACTCTTTTTTGTATTACCATCTTATTCAATTTTGATAGCGAGCAAAGGGCCGTCCAAACTTCCAGGTGTGCTGGGACACACGCATAGGTTTTTTGTTGTGGTGGGCAAACGTGTCTTGTCCTGACAGTGGCACCTTGGAGTTTTGTTAGCAATGGTGGTCCATTTTGGGAATCATGGTGAACCGCTAATGTCGGATTCTTGTAGGGAGATGGCAGATTTGCTAATTGGGTTTGTAACTTCTAGGAATAGCTGTTGCTAAACACTAATTTAAACTTGTTGCATGCACAAATGTTGAAACCTATTGCCTTATTCTCTCATGACTACTACTCCCTCCGTCCCATAATATAAGACGTTCTTATATTATGGGACAGAGGGAGTAGCACATAAACCACATCTTTAATGCCTTAGAAGTGTGGAGTTACAACTTGATCGTATATGTGTTCTGTCTACCAGACCCAACCTGCTACACCAGCTAGTATAGCTGCTGGAGCGTTCCTTGAAGTGAATGATGTGTATGTTTTTGTTTGCTCTGCAACTTGCTCGAGAGTTTTTGGATTGAATGCTGCAGACACAATGAAATGCAGTGTCTCTCCTCCGCTAATGCAATGCAAGTTCTTTTCTTTTTGAATGGGGGCTGAATGTCTAGATGGACTGACTGGTGAAAAGCTGCATGTTCATGTCGGTTTCCGCCAAACAGACAACAAAAAGGGTGTCGTTCATACCGTCATACGGCTGGGGGGAGCAGAAGTCAACAGATCGTTTTCGACTGATCGAGTCCAGCATTGGTGGAGGAGAGATAAATAACTGAAGACTGTATATATGTTAAAAGTTGAAACTGAGCTCACGTCACCGAAGAGCAGACAACATCTCTGATAAATTATATAGTACTCTCTCCGTTCCATAATATAAGAGCGTTCTTTAGAGAGAGTACACACCTTTTTGATTTATTTTCCATGTCAAAGGAGCACGAAGAAACATCCCTTTGTTCTGGCTTTAAAACGTGCAGATGAAGTTTAAAGGAGCACGAAGAAACGTCCCTTTGTTCTTCAGTCAAAACAGCCTGACCACAAATATCCAACAGATCGTTCCACATGGCCAGGGTATACCGGCAACGATACGGAAATTCAATTCGGCTGCCGGGTGCGCATGCTCCGGGCCCAAAAATAAAATTTGAAATGTAAAAACCGTCAAGACAAAAAAATTATGTGTTTTTAGTCACATCCAAATGCTACCTGCAAATATTAAGGCAAAAAGTTAAACATTTTGGCCCGTGTAAAAATAATATGAAAACCAAATGTTATCCCAAATGTCATTCCAAATTTGTTTTTTCACGGACAAAACACTATTGCTCCGTTTGGCATGAAATTTGTCAAGCATGTTGCGACACTAACACTAACATCCAAAAAAATCAGAAATTCTTGAAAACATTTACTTTTTTTTTGCATTACTGTTCACCCAGGAGCATGTGCTCTCAGGAGCCACAACGCCCCTCCCGGCAACGGTAGGGCTATAATCTCTGTAGGCATTGCTTGAATTTTATGGACTATCTGAAAAACAAGGAACAAAACTTGCTTTCAAAGTGTACTTCCTAACGACTCCACTAATGTTATGTTCCACGCTGGACTCGTGGACTATATGCTACAAAAAAGAGTATTGCAAAAAGGCCACTGCTAGGCGCCGGCGCACCGGCCGAATTTTCGGCCGGTCAGACCCCAGCCGTAGGATTAGGCCACCTCCTGCCGTTGATTTCTCCCATTATCCTCATGCAACTGATTCGCATCTCGTCCGCGTTGACCAGCAGCTTGCGTCCATGGCGGACTCCGCGCTCGTCCTTCGCTGCTCGCGCTTGCCGACCAACAACGCCGTCGGTGCTCGTTGCCCCGGTCACCGTGCTCGACGGCCATCTGCTCTCGTCCCTCAACAGGTCTCCTTCGTTTGCCAGCAGTGCTGGTGTGTCCGATGCGACACGGAGATGTCGCCGTCCCAAGAATACTTCAGGCATCGTAGTGTCACCGGCGTGGTCATGGCAACCTCCGCCACCGTTTGTAGCATCCCGAGCTGTCCGTGGTAGCAACTCCGGTGGAGTCGTGTGGCCGTCCGACGACCGTGCTGGTTCCAGCAAAAATCAATGTCGGATGTAGCAAAAACTCCCGCTCAATGCAGCTCCGTCGCATGTCACCCCTTGTTGCCGCATTTGTCGCCGCATTTGTTGTCGCAAAACGCGCGGCTGGTTGAAGCTTTTTTGCTCGCTGGTTCCAGCCTTTTCTGGTGCGTGGTCACCGCGGTCACCACCGTCGTAGCAAAAAATTCTGCACGTTGTAGCACTTTGGATCGCCGGCCGTAGCATATTTTGGTGCCGGTTGTAGCACCGCCAAATCGCTGGGTTGCCGGCTGACGGGGCCACGCCTTGGCCCCAATGTAGCACTTTGGTTTGCCCGTTCTAGCACACCGTGAAGGTGGTTCCAGCATCTCTGGTCACGGATGCAGCACTGCGCCAGGCCGGTCCTAGCACCGTAGCCGGCCGGTTCCAGCAAAAAACGATGCTGGTAGCAGCACCGCACGACGCCGGTTCCAGCAAATCCTGCTGCTGGTTGCAGCACTGCATCAAAGTGGTTATCCCTGCCCACCGGTGCTTCAAGGCCAGCAATGATGGTGCGCGCGAAACATGGGCTGCAGCTCCTTCGGTCCTCACGTTGCAATTTTTTGACATCTCGCCGCGGCGGCGCGCACAGTGACAATGTTCTTCGCGAGGGGGAGTGCACCTCGTACAATAGCTGGCTCTAGCTATGGCGTTCTAAGAGAAAAGGAGAAAAAAAGGAGCGAGAGCATCAGCCATGGCGGGGAGGTGGAGAGGGAAAAGGGGACAGGATATGTGGACGGGGTGTGTGGACAACAGCTCACGACAGAGGATAAGAAGAAAAAGCGGGGCAGTGCGCAGGACCCACTCGGATGACGTGGTCTTGTTTTGTGATCGCGACGCGTGACATTACCGAGCGGGCCGGCCGAAGCTTCCGCCGGTCGACCGGGTGTAAACGTTTACCTTGCAAAAAATGTTGTGCATGGTGTTTAGAAGACTTGCTCAAGTGATGAGTGAAATCTTCAACAAAGGGCATGGCTAGGGCCTATAGTCAAGAGGATATGCCCAGTACTCCTTTCTTTCCGGTTTACAATGCTTAAATCTAAAACTTTATCGACTAAGGTAAATGACGATTGAGGGAATGTATCTTTTACTTTATAAAACTACCCAAATTAAGCAGAGGCATTAATTTGAATTAATTGCAATGCATGCATGCTTGGCCATTGTATACGGCAATCGATCACATTTGACGTCGCCACGCGCCGAGAGACCGAACAACCGACACGAGGAGCCACCGTCGCCACTACATAAATGGGCGGCGCGGTTGACCATGTGATGTGACCTGAGCGGCGCGCATGTGCACCGAGTCATGGACCGATCCCTCTTGCATGGGGTGTATAGCGAGCGTCGTCGGGCCACGAGGACGACGACGTCCACGAGGCATCGGTCGTCGCTCGAGCTCATTATCACCACACGCGCGACGGCGCCGAGGGCGTCCACGCCGTGGCCTACCGCCTGCCCCGATCTGCCCGCGATCCTGGGACTTGGCGTGGGTGGTTAACTACTCAGTAGTTTTTTTTAGGATCAACATCGCCGCCTTATTATATTAGACTAGCCACAATGGTGAGTAACATACACTAGTAACATACACATATCCCTAGACTATGTTACTACCTTCATAGTGGGAAGTAACATAAGTGTGGTAACATGCAAAACTTCATTTATTAGGTTATAGACTCATATTGCATCGGGACATGTGATGTTACAGTAACTAGCTAAGTTACTATAACTATCTCTCTCCTCATTAACTCACTGCCATATAAGCAAATTTGCTGAGTTGGACTCGATGTTACTGCTGAAGTTAGGGCCTGTTTGGTTCCAATAAGTCACTTGACTTATAAGTCAGGTGACTTAAAACCAGTGACTTATAAGTCACGCCTGTTTGGTTGTCATCTGACTTATAAGTCACCTGACACACCTTCCCACACCAATCCACATCATGCAGGTGATGGGACCCATGCAAAAGGGGTGACTTATAAGTTTTAAGTTGGGGTGGAGCAACTTATGACTTATAAGTTGGGGTGCCTTATAAGTCGGGTCTGTTTGGCAAAATAAGTCACTTTTTTCACTTTTCGACTTATAAGTTGGGGACTTATTTGAAACTAAACAGGCCCTTATAAGTCAGGTGACTTAAAACCAGTGACTTATAAGTCATGCCTGTTTGGTTGTCACCTGACTTATAAGTCACCTGAAACACCTTTCCCCACCAATCCACATCATGCAGGTGGTGGGACCCACACAAAAGGGGTGACTTATAAGTTTTAAGTTGGGGAGGAGCAACTTATGACTTATAAGTTGGGGTGACTTATTAGTCGTGTCTGTTCGGCAAAATAAGTTACTTTTTTCACTTTTCGACTTATAAGTTGGTGACTTATTTGAAACCAAACAGACCCTTACTTCCACTGTGGCTAGTCTTAACTGAAACTAGGGATGTCGTCAGACAAGAACTCCAGAATGTGCTCTGGGGTATAGAAAACCAGACTTTACACAAATCATCTTCTAACCCTACTTCAGCTAATCTATCAGCGGCTCGATTGGCTTCTCGACTCCTCCACGTCACCTTCACATCGTTGAAAGCCAGGAGCAGATTCTTGATCTCCTGAACAGCTGGCCCAATCATAGATAGATCTCTCTGCCTGGTATTTATAGCATGCACCACTGCAGCGTTATCTAGCTCAAGATGAATCTTTCCCACGTTAATTTCTGCTGCTACTTGAATAGCCCTTTTGCATGCAAGTACTTCTACCATCTCGGGGCTCACCACATGGGTATAGGAGTGGCACGCAGCAGCCATGAAGCCACCATTATGATCTCGTAGAACGACTCCAGCACGACGGAGCCCCGTCGGCGTTGGCCTTCACCCACCCCTCCTCCGGCGCTTCCCATCTGCACCGATCATGTTGCGTCGGCTGTGGTGAGGTTTTCACATGAGTCCGCTTCCACTCCTCCGTAGTCAGCACACGTTTTGCTATTGCATGGGGTTCCTCGATCCGCTTCCCATCCCTGGCTTCATTCCTAGCGAGCCAAAGCGCATAAACAGCTTGAATCACCAATGATCGCTCATCATCATGGGCTTCAGCAAACCAGTCCATTAGCCATCGAGTTAGAGCACTCTGGGAATCTGCTTGACATGGTGGGGTCGCCACCCTCATTCCCGTTTCCGAACACAATCTCTTCCATAACAAGACCAAGTGTGGGCATTCCCAGAAATGATGGTATAAGAGCAACTCCAACGGGGCGATCTATTTCGTCTGCTGGCGTCCGTTTGGATCGGCGTGAACAGAAAAATCGGCCTAACGCGTGAACCCAAACGGACGCGCGTCCGCTTGGCATCAGTTTGCCGACCCATTCCCGGTCTATTTTTGAGCCGGATTTGCGTCGGCGCGGACACGAGACGGACGCGCGCGCGCCTACTCCTCTCTTCGGGCCCGCCGGTCGGTGGCAGCCATCACCATTTCCCCCCATTTCCCCACAACCCTCCCGCCCGCGCGCTCCCGTCCCACACCCCGCCATGGAGGACGCCATCGACCTCGACGCCGCCGCCGGCCTCGCCTCCCTCGCCTCGTCCGGCGCCCCCGCCCCCGCCAGGAAAGGTAAGCCTCGTGCCCCGCGCAACCGCTGTCGTGGCCAAGCCAAAGAAGCCGCTGACGCCCGCACAACGGGCAAGGGAGTCGGCCAAGAGGAAGGACCGGAGGCACGCCGCGGACACGAGGGATGAGGCCACCGCGCAGGCCGCCGTCGCCGCCGCCGCGCAGCAGGAGGTCAACAACGCCCGTGTCGCAGCGGCAACGAGGGAGGCGCTCTACATGCTAGGGTTAAACCCTGGCCAGCACGGCCTCCTCAACGCCGCAGTCGCCGCGGCCAGCAGCGGCTCATCGGCGTTTCCTCGGATGGTGCTGTCCGACTCGCCCCGCGCGTCGGCTTGCAACCCGGTGCCCGGCTTCCACGTGTACCCGCAGGCCTCCCGCCTCTCCGGAAAGTGCCAGCTGACGAGTGCGCCAGCATGAACTGTGGTGATATTTTCTGAAGTCGGCATTGTATGCCGGCGCTGGCATGATGCCGGCATGATGAGACATGGCTGCTGGCATGATCGGCCGCGGGCCTTTTTTTTTTGAAGTTGATGCAGACATGAAATGAGTCGGCGCGTTGGGCGCACTGCCGACCCAAATGGAAAACTAGGCGGACGCTGGGCGGGCGGACAACCCAAACGGACAAAAGACGGACAAATGTGCCGTACGTTTGGGTCGGCCCGTTGAAGTTGCTCTAAAGTCTCCTCCCGCCCACAGGCTGCACAAAACACACCGGCCTTGATACTTCTCCTGCGCAGCTCATGACCAACTGCAAGTCCATTCCTCATAATCGCCACATGTGAATCTTGGCCTTCCCTGGAGCCGCTGAATCCCATACTGCCAGCCAGCTCTTGTGGTTACTAACAGATGAGGAGGTCTCCGCTCTAGCAATTTTAGTCTGGTAGGCTGGTCGAACCGTGAATTGTCCATTCTTCGTGAAGTTCCAAGCAAGGCAATCCTCAACGCCCGGCCCCCCCACATCGATCTGTTTGATATATCTTGCATCATCACTAGAGAACATAGCATCCACTTTCTGTTCATCCCACCTCGAACCAGACTGGTCCAGCAGGTGGCCTACTTTTGTCAGTCCCGGGACGAACTCTGCACCCAGTGGTGCCAAGCTCCCCTTCCTCGGGATCCATTGATCATGGTGAATGTTGACTTAATTGCCATCCCCGATCCTCCATACAAGGCCGGCTCGCAGCAAGTCACGCCCATGGATGAAACTTCGGAAGGTGTAAGATCCTCCCGTCGGGCAGGTTGCATTCAAGATTCCCCATCGCTAAAGTAGCGAGCCTTTACCACCCTTGCACATAAAGCTGATGGAACCTGCAGCACACAACATGCTTGTTTCGCCAAAACGGCCTGGTTGAAAGCTTCAGGATCTCGAAAGCCCATGCCTTCCACTCTCTTTGCAGCACACATCTTGTCTCAAGCAACCCAATGTACCTTCTGCTCACCATTGATCGCACCCCACCAGAATTTTGAGGAGATTGAAGACAAATTCCGGCACATCTTCTTTGTGAGGTGGAAACAACTCATGGTAAACGTAGGGGTAGATTGCAGCCCGGATTTCACTAAGACCTCCCTAGCTTTCTTAGACAAGCCATGCCCCTTCCATCCGGTGACCTTTTTCTTCGAGCTCTCTGTTACATATTTAAAAACACAATATTTTGCTCTTCCAACCACAGTTGGTAGACCTAAGTATCTCTCACTTAAAGCTTCCGACTCAATCCCGATTGCCCTCTTGAGGTCCTCCTTTTGCCTCGATGAGCACCCCTTCCCAAAGAAGATGGAGGATTAGTGCATGTTCACTTTTTGCCCGGAAGCTACCTCATACACACTCAAGATAGGCTTCAACTTCTCAAGATTATCCGTTGACCCCTGAAGAAAGACAATGCTATCGTCAGGGAACATTAACAATAGATGAGTCACTTGGGGGCCAGTGCACCCAAAGGACACCCCTTTAATAGCATTCTCCTCTTGAGCTCTTTTCAAAAGGGCCGATAAACCCTCCACACAAAACAAGAACAAATATGGGGATAAAGGGTCCCCCTGCCGCGGACCCCTGGAAGACTAAACTTTCTAGATAAACCTCCATTGAGCTTCACCACAAAGTTTGCAGAAGTGACACATCTCATGATCGTAGCTATCCAAGCAGGGTCAACTCCGAACCGAGCCAACATCTGTTCTAGAAAAGTCCACTCCACCCTATCATACGCCTTCATCATGTCCAGTTTGACAGCACACAGCGGTCTCTTCCTCTTCCTCGTTCTGATCACATGGACACACTCATAGGCCACAAGAACATTATCAGTGATAAGCCTCCCTGGCACAAAGGCGCTTTGTTCCTCAGAGATGAGAACCGGCAAGATCAACCTGCCGATTAACTACTCAATAGTTGAAGTCTACCGAACCGGCGTTTCTTCCACGGCCGATCGACACTTTGCTTACACCGCACGTACGTGCTCCTGTCTGTCTAGATCGTCCTCTGGTCCTGCCGATTCCTCGGTGAATCTACTGCTCTGAACTCACTCTTGCTGGTTCACATTTATGCAACGTTTCTATGTTCTGAACTGAACTTTGCTGGATGGATCTCGGATGTCTGGGTCCATCAAGCAACGCTCCTGCTGCTGCTCCTGCAGAAGCTACACCACAACTCCTTCTCTACAAGATTCTTTTCCAGGGTAAATGTGAGGCTTGATCAAATTTGACGTACGTAGTACTCCTTACTACAGTAGTTTCTCGTCCTGTTTTATTGTGTGTCTCAGTTGAAGTCCCATCCATGAGTCTATCTGTGTAAGACCTGATCATAATGGTCTTATTTGTGTAAGATTTTATCATCATGTATGGATGTGTACTTGTGATGTGAGTTCTTTGTCTTCATGAGCATTGATCTTGGGATCACCGTGCACGCACAGTCGGAGGCTTAAGTCTAATAGGCCAAGGTCCCCACACTACAGGTCTTGTGTCATGTTGCAGGGCGACGGCCGCTGCTGGGAAGCGATGACCACCATGATGGCTAACACACTAGTTTTTGCAACGACGATGGTGTTGATGTGGCAAAGCAAGGAGAGGTATAAGCGGTGTCAACGTGGCTCGTGTTGCAACGGTGGCGGTGGCTTGGGGCCCCAACAACGAGGGTACGTTGCGATGACAACAAGGCTCGCATTGAGAGGGCACCCCCTGCACCATGGGCATTTTTTTTTTGCGATGGTAAAAGAGTTTCATTCCATATTTATAGGGTTACAATCAAATGCAAAAGCTCCTCGATACAAGGAGGGCCCTGCCCAAGCCATACAGCTGTAGTACTCTCTCTACGACTATACATAGCCAAACGATCTGCTACCCTATTCTGTTCTCGCTTTATTTTTAAAGGAACAAACTCTCTTTCACCCATAAGATGACGAATCTCAGCAACTAAATGACCATATGCCGAACGGGAGAGACTTTCACCCGTCAAAGCCAAAAGAGCTTGTGAGGAGTCGGATTGAACGATGATTGGAAGATTACAGTGCTGCATTGCTAACGCCATTCCTTGCATTATTGCATGTAGTTCCGCCTCCAACACGTCATTGCAGTTGAAAATACACCGGTAGGCTGCAAAGATGACAGTACCATCATGTCTTCTTAGTATCATACCCATTGTCGCTGATCCATCTGTAGGCGAAAACGGTCGAGATGGCATGTAGGACCAATGACAAAAGCACGTGCACGCGCCATCGAGAACGAGGTTGACTCTCTCCTCACTAGTAGAAAAACACCTATTAGTCCCGGTTGGTGAGGGCTTTTTGTCCCGGTTCTTGAACCGGGACTAAAGGGTCGTTACTAATGCCCTAGACCTTTAGTCCCGGTTCTAACACGAACCGGGACAGATGGGCCTCCACGTGGCCGGTGCGCCGAGCCCAGGCAAGAGGGCCTTTGGTCCCGGTTGGTGGCACCAACCGGGACCAAAAGGCATCCAGCCACCAACCGGGACAAAAAGGCATCCAGCCACCAACCGGGACCAAAAGGCATCCACGTCAGCATTTCAGTGGCTGGGTTTTTGTTTTTTTGAAAGGGGGGGGGGTTGGGGGTTTTGGGGGTTAATTTAGGTGTTTCATATATTGTGTTAGCTAGCTAATTAATAGAGAGAAGTGTCATCTCTTATGTCCGTGCTTGGTCGACGCTACGTACTATACATGGAGAGGCCCTCGACACGCTAGCTAGTAAGAAAATGAAGGGAACCATTAAGTACAGAAGTTCGTCATGCATACCGAGAGAAGTGATCGATCGACCTCTCCTTCTCCGAGAGATTGGTCGAACAACAAGTTTTCGTATTATCTATCCGACGCTACTGGCTACATACATATACAATATGTAAGATCTCTTACAATCCCCTAGCAATTGAAATCAACTTCCACATGGTATTCTCCGGCTTTATTGATGACGTGGTCAAGAAAGAATCCCGCCAATTCCTCTTGAATTGCTTTCATGCGATCTTGTTCTAGGAGTTCATTCCGCATCTGCCACGTCTAATTTGAAGAAGGGGGTTAATACATATATATGAATGAAACTCAACAGAAATGATGGTGTAATAAAATGAAATTGTGAATATTATTGCTTACGCACTTCATATTGTCTTTTAGAGTAGCCCCGCTTATTTTTCAAAGTCGCGTTGTAGATGAACTCGCACACGTAGTATCCACAGAAATCATTCCCTTGTTCCTGCCACAAGCACTTTACGAGAAATAGAGGTCAATCAAACTGATAATGAAGCATTATAAATGGCATTGATGAAAGTATAGCTATAGAATCAACGGGAGATGCGCGCAACTAGCTAGCCAGTAGTACTTACTTTCGGGTATGTATATCGCAGCTCCTTCGGCAGTCCCGGAGCTTCTGCGGTGAACTGTTTCCAAACCCTGCAAGACAAAGAAAATAATTATTATTACTTGAGATATCAGGAAATGAACAAAAAGTTGCCGATATGGTGCGATAATGATCGATTGAACTTACTTGTTGAGCAATTTAGTCATGTCCGCATAGGTTTCGGGATCTTTTCGTCTCGAGTCTAAGACGGTTACTAGTCCCCGCTCAAGCTTAATCTCCAGAAGAACATAGTGGAAGCTGCGCACGCATGCATAACTCATCAATTACATTACTATAACCTCGCTCGAGTAATAAGGGAAACCGAATATGCACACGACAGTAACACTCACTCGAAGTTGTAAGGAAAGAGTATGTAATCTTTGTTTTGATTTTTGATCAACGATTTTAGCAAGTTGGCCTCGGCCTCTTCGGCGTGCTTTTTAACCTGAATTTCATCTATGATATTTGTGTTAATGAACCCAATATCATACATTTCTTGTTTTCTGCACTCGACGATCTTCAATCTGCATAATATATTGAGGATAATTAATTATAAATACATGCAATGAAAGAGCCGAGCTATATATAGAGACTTAATGACAGAAATAGTACTTACAGACAGTAGCAAAAGACCGTTAATTTATCGAGGGCCTTCTGATTGAAGAACGCGAAGAACTCCTCAAATGAAACAGGCAACAGATCAGTTCCAACAAGGTCGTGCTCCTCTTTCATTCTCAGATTCAAACTATTCGTCCCCCCAGACTCTCTGCAGGTTTTCATGTACCAATTATGGAATTTTCGTATCATTGTTGTTAGAGATTTTTCGTCTTTGACGAGAGGCTTCCCGTACTTGTATCTGTGTTCGTCCACCTCCAAGAAATCAGGAAGTTGATCGCCAGGCAGGTAATCTGCAAGATTGCCATAACCGGCCACCATCCCCGGAGCATTAGCGACGATGTCGCCGCTAGACACATTGAGCGGGGGCATGATTGATTTGCTTGTTCGCCGAGCTGGGCAATTTTTTCGCAGCTGCTCGTTCTTTTGACCTTTGATGTCTGATTGTACTTCCCGACCGCTCCGCTTGGAGATATGTCTGTTCAGTAATGCGCTCATAGTTGGTTTCTCAGTGGAGACTTTGCTGGTTTCCTCAGGGCATCGAGAGTGCGCTTTGCTTTCACCGGATCTACCTTCTCCTCCGGAGGTGGATGTCTCTTTGCTTTCAACCCTTCAAAGAAGTCGTCCACTTCGGCCCACACGATCTTCGCATTTTCCTCCTCGGTCCTCTTGTAGGGTAACTTCTCTAGAGGCTTGAGAGGAGGACCGTATCTGTATTGCCTCCCGCCTCTGGCTGTACTGCTAGATGCCAGAGCAGACAGAGCGGCTGCGGCATCTGTCTTCTTTCGTGCTTGCTTACGAGGCGGAGGAGAAGGACTACGACGCGCCGGAGCAGCCGGGGCGGCGGCGGGTCTCTTCCGTCCTTGCTTGCGAGGCGGAGAAGGAGGAGGCTGCTGGCTACTCGGGCGCGCCGGCGCGGGCGGAGAAGGAGGCGGAGTGCCGCCACACGTCGGAGAAGGAGGCCCAGTGCCCTGATCGTCACTCGCCGAAGGAGGAGGCGGAGGCATCCAATTTGGAAGGTTGATGAGCTCCTTCCGCCATAGGCATGGAGTCTTCAGAGCAGAACCCAGCCTAGTCTCCCCTTCACCGGTAGGGCGGTCAAGCTGGAGGTCCTCAAATTCCTCCGTTATTTCATCCACCATCACCCTAGCATATCCTTCTGGAATCGGCCGGCAGTGAAAAGTTGCGCCGGGTTCAGTAGGATAAACAGAGCCAACAACTGCCTTGACCTTCAAATTCATCCATCGCGTCATAATGTGGCAATTTTGAGACTCCGTGATAGCATCCACGGGATAGCTGGCAGGAGCCGTCAAGACATGCTCCGGCTGAAGCAGCTCGGTGGAAGCCATGCTGCTTCTCCGCTGAGATGGCGGGGTAGCTTCGGGGGAAGCATCGGCAGATCGTTTGCTGCGATCTGCTTCTCGTTCCTCTAGCCCCATTACCCTTTCGTGCAGCGCCTGCAGTTGGCTCTGCTCCAGTTTCTTCCTCCTCTCCTGGGTTTTGTAACCCCCTGCGTCCAGAAAACCAACCTTCCACGGTATGGAGCCTGGCGTGCCTTGTGTCCGTCCAGGGTGCTCAGGATTCCCGAGGGCCATTGTGAGCTCGTCCTTCTCCCTGTATGGAACGAACGTCCCTTGCTGCGCTGCATCGATATAGTGCCGAAGCCTCTTGACTGGTATTTTCAGTTGCTCGTCCGTCCAACGGCACTTCCCTGATACAGGGTCCAAGGTTCCGCCAGCCTCGAAGAACCAAGTCCGGCAACGATCTGGCCAGTTCATTGTCTCTGGTTTGATCCCTTTATCAAGCAGATCATTCTCAGCCTTGGACCACTTAGGATGGGCTTTGAGGTAGCCACATGACCCCGTGCGATGGTGAAACTGCTTCTTCGCAGCATTTTGCTTGTTTGTCGCCGACATCTTCTTACTCTTTTCCGATGTCTTGTGGGCCACAAATGCGGGCCAGTGATCTCTGATCTTCTCATATTTGCCGATGAATTCTGGTGTCTCTTCTTTGTCGACAAACTTTTTCAGCTCTTTCCTCCACCTCCTGAATAGGCCTGCCATCTTCTTAAGAGCACAAGACTTGATTAATTGCTCTTTAACTGGCTTCTCCGGATCCTCCTCTGGCGGTAGGGTGAAATTTGCCTTCAGCTCAGTCCAAAGATCATCTTTCTGCATATCATTGACATAAGACACCTCAGGGTCTTCCTCCTTAGGCTTATACCATTGGTGGATGCTGATCGGGATCTTGTCCCTAACAAGAACCCCGCACTGAGCAGCAAATGCGTTCTTTGTCCGGATGGGTTCAATCGGTTCGCCGTCGCGCGCGATTGCTGTGATCTCAAACCTTTCATCCGAGCTCAACTTTTTCTTCGGGCCTCGTCTCCTTACCGAAGTTGTGCTCGATCCGGAGGGCTAGAAAAAGAAGAAAGACGAGAGTTAATTAATATGTGTACATATACCAAAACAATGAATGCATCAATTAGCTAGTCAGCACAGGCTTAACTAATATATATACCTGGCCAGACTCGGTTCGGTCACCGGAGCCAGTCATCACGGTCTCCTTCTTGTACCTCCATTGGGTCACCGGAGCCATCATGAACATAGCCCTCTTCTTGTACCGGCATTAATGGGCCGGAGCCATCATGAACATAGCCCTCTTCTTCACCCAGTCCTTCCTGACCATCGGTGTCGTTGAGAAATGACGCAACGACATCACTTCCTTGTGCGATTATGTCCCCCAACATCGCTTCTGTTGCTTCGTCTCGGGAGTGCTCCATAGTTTCTGCAAATATTTACAACATGTCAATTATTATTCAAACATGGTACAGATGGATATATATTAGTGGCAAACGTAGAACTAGCTAGCTAATCACAATAAGGAATCATGTTAGTGGCCTAGACGCTGCTTCTCTAGGGTTTGGGGTGGCCTAGACAACGCTTCAAGGGTTTGGGTGGCCTCGACACAACGCTTCAAGGGTTTGGGGTGGCCTCGACGACAACGCTCTTTTAACTTGGTAAATTTGGGTGGCCTCGAGAGAGTTTGTCGGGTAGGGGCGCGGCGGGAGGGGGTAGGAGACCAACATCATTTTTTCTCTAGGGTTTGGGTCTCCTTGAGAGTTTTGGTCGAGCGAGAGGGCCGAGGGGGGTGCTGCCGTGGTATAAGTTATCACGGTCGAGAGAGGTATATATATCGACCGCCCCTCACGTCGAAGTTATCCGGGAGGGGGTTATATCGACAATGACGCGACATACATATACATGGGAAAATAATGTTATCGGGGAGGGGGTATATCGACCCCCCTCCATGTGTTGAAGTTATCGGGAGGGGGTATATCGACCCCGGCCCCCTCGTGTTGAAGTTATCGGGAGGGGGTATATCGACCCCCCCACGTGTTGAAGTTATCGGGAGGGGTATATCGAACCCCCCTCGTGTTGAAGTTATCGGGAGGGGTTATATCGACCCCCCCCACGTGTTGAAGTTATCGGGAGTTTATATCGACACGACATACGTACATGAAAATAATATTATCGGGGAGGGGGTATATCGACCCCCCACGTCCTTCTTAATATCACTTAGCAACTTTTGCAACGATAGGGAGGGGGTGCTCCCGTGGTCTAAAATCCGTCTATGCACGATAGAAAATTCTGAAGAAATACATCTATGATCCCTCGACGTCCCCGCCTCTCTCATAAACAAAAAAAATCTGTGAATAAAAAAACATCATGTTCTATGAACAAAAAACATCATATTTCATCCACATCCATGCATACATCATATATGTGATCATCTATGAAAAAAACATCATATTCTATAAAAAATCATTACATATATATATGAACAAAAACAATTATGATAACAAGCATATATATATCATCATATATATAAAAACAAGCATATATATGAAAAAAATGCTAGGGAGGGCGCCGGCCGGACCAAGGTGAGGAGGACCGCGGGGTCGGCGGCGAGGATGGCGACGGGGCAGTGGGCGCGCGCTCGGGGTAGGAGGCGACGTCGACGAAGGGCGAGGCAGGGCGACGGCGATGACGTACGGGGGCGGGCCGGGGCGGCGCGCGTCGGGGCAGGGGCGCGGGCGACGGTGAGGGCGGGCCGGGGCGGCACGCGTCCGGGAAGGGGCGCGGGCGACGGCGACGGGGGCGGGCCGGGGCGGCGCGCGTCAAGGCAAGGGCGCGGGCGACGGTGATGACGGGGGCGGGCCGGGGCGGCACGCGTCGGGGCAGGGGCGCGGGCGATGGTGAGGGCGCAGGCGACGGCGACGGCGACGGCGGGGGCGGCGGGCGGCGTCGGGGCAACTGTGAGATGAGAGCAAAAATTTCCCAAGTGTGAACTTATATAGCAAAGCCTTTAGTCCAGGTTCGTGGCACCAACCGGGACTAATGCACCCTTTAGTCCCGGTTGGTGCCACCAACCGGGACCAAAGGCCTCTTTTCAGCAGCCCAAAGGGTGGGAAGCGGCGCCCGTTGGTCCCGGTTGGTGATACGAACTGGGACTAAAGGGTGGCATTGGTCCCGGTTCGTGCCACCAACCGGGACCAATGGCCTTGCACAGCGGCGTGGTGGTGGGAGTTCAGTCCCACCTCGCTAGTTGGGAGCGCTGATGACCTGTTTATAAGCTCTGCTGCCTCCTCTCTCTCGAACTCCTCTGAAATGCAGGCCTATGGGCCTAATCTGACACTGCTTTGTGTGTGGGCCTGCTGCGGGCCTGAATCCTGGCCCATGGTAGGGTTTCTAGTCGTATTCAGGCCGTGGGGGCCCAGTAGGAGGCACTTTTTTTGTTTTTTTGTTTTCTTTACTTATTGTTGCTATTTTTATTTTTTTTCAGTTTTTTGTTTTGTTTTCTGCATTATTTATTTTCTTTTGTTTTTTGCTTTATTTTTTAATTCTTTTTGCTTTTAGTTTTAGAAAAATTATAAACATTCTGTTAGTGCCATTAGTTTTCAAATTTGAAAACACTTTTTTTGTTTTTTTGTTTTCTTTCTTGCTTTATTCGTTTTATTTTGTTTCTACTTACAACAAAATACTTATTGTTGCTATTTTTATTTTTTTTCCAGTTTTTTTGTTTTGTTTTCTGCATTATTTATTTTCTTTTGTTTTTTGCTTTATTTTTTAATTCTTTTTTGCTTTTAGTTTTAGAAAAATTATAAACTTTCTGTTAGTGCCATTAGTTTTCAAATTTGAAAACACTTTTTTGTTTTTTGTTTTCTTTGTTGCTTTATTTATTTTATTTTGTTTCTACTTACAACAAAATACTTATTGTTGCTATTTTTATTTTGTTTCCAGTTTTTTTGTTTTGTTTTCTGCATTATTTATTTTCTTTTGTTTTTGCTTTATTTTAATTCTTTTTTGCTTTTAGGTCAGCAAAATTATAAACTTTCTGTTAGTGCCATTAGTTTTCAAATTTGAATAGTTAAAATTTGAATTCTTTGAAATTTGTGTGAATCACAAGTTTGTGATTAACTTTACTAAAAAATGAACATAGATGCGCCTATAGAGAAAATTCAACCTAAATTCATAATAAATTTCTATGAATTTCACAGAAATTCACTATGAATTTAGGTCAAATTCCCTGTATAGGGGCATCTATTTTCACTTTGAGAGGAGCTCAACAAGGCAGAGAGGGACGGGCTTATAAACCGGTGTGAGCGCCCTTTGGTTGGCGAGGTGGGACTAAACTATAAGCGCAACGAGGACCAACCCTTTAGTCCCGGTTTGTGGCACAAACCGGGACTAATGGTCATGGGCCAGGGGCGAGGCGCATTGGTCCCGGTTCGTGCGTGGAACCGGGACCAAAAGGTCCAGATGAACCGGGACCAATGGCCCACGTGGCTGCCCTCTTGAGAGTGTTCTTGGTGAGAACATAGTTGACAAGGAGCGAACCGGGATTAATGGTATTACGAGGGCCGAACCATAAGACATTAAAGCATTTCAAATGAACTCTGAAAAAGTTGAAAGTTGGCATGGTATCATAATTTCACCCACATAGCATGTGCATGTACAAAACGGACAATGGTATCATACTCGTCTGTTACAAAGTTGGCATGGTATCATCATAATAGTTGCGGGAGAAAGTCTTCACTTTTTCTTCGCTTGTGTCATTTGCTTATTGCGCCGTAACCATGGATAATCTTCATCGTTTATCAGGATGCTGGGGTCAGCCTTGACTTTGAAGGGAGGAATTTCATGAAACTTTTCATAATCTTCAGACATGTCTGTCTTGCCCTCCACTCCCACGATGTCCCTTTTTCCTGAAAGAACTATGTGGCGCTTTGGCTCATCGTATGATGTATTCGCTTCCTTATCTTTTCTTTTTCTCGGTCTGGTAGACATGTCCTTCACATAGATAACCTGTGCCACATCATTGGCTAGGACGAACGGTTCGTCAGTGTACCCAAGATTTTTCAGATCCACTGTTGTCATTCCGTACTGTGGGTCTACCTGTACCCCGCCTCCTGACAGATTGACCCATTTGCACTTAAACAAAGGGACCTTAAAATCATGTCCGTAGTCAAGTTCCCATATGTCCACTATGTAACCATAATATGTGTCCTTTCCCCTCTCGGTTGTTGCATCAAAGCGGACACCGCTGTTTTGGTTGGTGCTCTTTTGATCTTGGTCAATCGTGTAAAATGTATTCCCATTTATCTCGTATCCTTTGTAAATCAATACAGTCAAAGATGGTCCCCTGGACAACAAGTACAGCTCATCACAAACAGTGTTGTCACCTCTGAGACGTGTTTCCAACCAACTGCTGAAAGTCCTGATGTGTTCACATGTAATCCAGTCGTCGCACTGCTCCGGGTGTTTGGAGCGCAGACTGTTCTTGTGTTCATCGACATACGGGGTCACCAAGGTAGAGTTCTGTAGAACTGTAGTGTGCTTGAGACCAAGAATATCCGTCCCTGCATATTATTGAGTCCCTTCCAAGCGTGCCTTTTCCAGTCAGTCTCCCCTCATACCGCGATTTAGGGAGACCTATCTTCTTAAGGCCAGGAATGAAGTCAACACAAAACCCGATGACATCCTCTGTTTGATGGCCCATGGAGATGCTTCCTTCTGGCCTAGCACGGTTACGGACATATTTCTTTAGGACTCCCATGAACCTCTCAAAGGGGAACATATTGTGTAGAAATACGGGCCCCAGAATGACAATCTCGTCGACTAGATGAACTAGGACGTGCGTCATGATATTGAAGAAGGATGGTGGGAACACCAGCTCGAAACTGACAAGACATTGCGCCACATCACTCCTTAGCCTTGGTACGATTTCTGGATCGATCACCTTCTGAGAGATTGCATTGAGGAATGCACATAGCTTCACAATGGCTAATCGGACGTTTTCCGGTAGAAGCCCCCTCAATGCAACCGGAAGCAGTTGCGTCATAATCACGTGGCAGTCATGAGACTTTAGGTTCTGGAACTTTTTCTCTGGCATATTTATTATTCCCTTTATATTCGACGAGAAGCCAGTCGGGACCTTCATACTGAGCAGGCATTCAAAGAAGATTTCTTTCTCTTCTTTCGTAAGAGCGTAGCTGGCAGGACCTTCATACTGCTTCGGAGGCATGCCGTCTTTTTCGTGCAAACGTTGCAGGTCCTCCCGTGCCTCAGGTGTATCTTTTGTCTTTCCATACACGCCCAAGAAGCCTAGCAGGTTCACGCAAAGGTTCTTCGTCACGTGCATCACGTCGATTGAAGAGCGGACCTCTAGGTCTTTCCAGTAGGGTAGGTCCCAAAATATAGATTTCTTCTTCCACATGGGTGCGTGTCCCTCAGCGTCATTCGGAACAGCTAGTGCGCCGGGACCCTTTCCAAAGATTACGTGTAAATCATTGACCATAGCAAGTACGTGATCACCGGTACGCATGGCGGGCTTCTTCCGGTGATCTGCCTCGCCTTTGAAATGCTTGCCTTTCTTTCGACATTGATGGTTGGTCGGAAGAAATCGACGATGGCCCAGGTACACATTCTTCCTGCAGCTTCCCAGGTATATACTATCGGTGTCAAGTAAACAGTGCGTGCATGCGTGGTATCCCTTGTTTGTCTGTCCTGAAAGGTTACTGAGAGCGGGCCAATCGTTGATGGTCATGAACAGCAATGCCTTTAAGTCAAATTCCTCCTGTTTGTGCTCATCCCACGTACGTACACCGTTTCCATTCCACAGCTGTAAAAGTTCTTCAACTAATGGCCTTAGGTACACATCAATGTCGTTGCCGGGTTGCTTAGGGCCTTGGATGAGAACTGGCATCATAATGAACTTCCGCTTCATGCACATCCAAGGAGGAAGGTTATACATACATAGAGTCACGGGCCAGGTGCTGTGATTGCTGCTCTGCTCCCCGAAAGGATTAATGCCATCCACGCTTAAAGCAAAGCATACGTTCCTTGGGTCACTTGCAAACTCATCCGAGTACTTTCTCTCAATTTTTCTCCACTGCGACCCGTCAGCGGGTGCTCTCAACTTCCCGTCTTTCTTATGGTCCTCACTGTGCCATCGCATCAACTTGGCATGCTCTCCATTTCTGAACAGACGTTTCAACCGTGGTATTATAGGAGCATACCACATCACCTTCGCAGGAACCCTCTTCCTGGGGGGCTCGCCGTCAACATCACCGGGCATGCGTTCAGATCCTTGTACGCACCACGGTAGAGGATGCAGTCATTAGGGCATGCATGTATCTTCTGCACCTCCAATCCTAGAGGGCATACGACCTTCTTTGTTGCGTATGTACTATCGGGCAATTCGTTATCCTTTGGAAGCTTCTTCTTCAATATTTTCAGTAGCTTCTCAAATCCTTTGTCAGGCACAGCATTCTCTGCCTTCCACTGCAGCAATTCCAGTACGGTACCGAGCTTTTTGTTGCCATCTTTGCAATTGGGGTACAACCCTTTTTTGTGATCCTCTTACATGCGATCGAACTTCAGCTTCTCCTTTTGACTTTCGCATTGCGTCCTTGCATCGACAATGACCCAGCGAAGATCATCATCATCGGGCACATCGTCTGGTTCCTCTTGATCTTCAGCAGCTTCGCCCATTGCAGCATCATCGTGCACATCGTCTGTTTCCTCTTGATCTTCAGTAGCATCACCGTATTCAGGGGGCACATAGTTGTCATCGCACTCTTCTTCTTCGCCATCTTCCATCATAACCCCTATTTCTCAGTGCCTCGTCCAAACATTATAGTGTGGCATGGAACCCTTGTAAAGCAGGTGGGTGTGAGGGATTTTCCGGTCAGAGTAAGACTTCGTATTCCCACATATAGGGCATGGACAACACATAAAACCATTCTGCTTGTTTGCCTCAACCACTTCGAGAAAATCATGCACGCCCTTAATGTACTCGGAGGTGTGTCTTTCACCGTACATCCATTGCCGGTTCATCTGCGTGCATTATATATAATTAAGTGTGTCAAAAATCATTACAAAACATCATGAATAGATAATTAAGTGACCAAATTAATAGAAGTTCATCATCACATTAAAACCAAAGTACATACATAGTTCTCATCTAACAACATAAAGCTCTGCAGAGCATCTAAATTAATTAAACCATACATTGGAACTATGTAAAACATTTCAATGCGAAAACAAATGCGATCATAATCGCAACCAAGGTAACAACTGATCCAACGGCATAATGATACCAAGCCTCGGTATGAATGGCATATTTTCTAATCTTTCTAATCTTCAAGCGCATTGCATCCATCTTGATCTTGTGATCATCGACGACATCCGCAACATGCAACTCCAATATCATCTTCTCCTCCTCAATTTTTCTTATTTTTTCCTTCAAGAAATTGTTTTCTTCTTCAACTAAATTTAACCTCTCGACAATAGGGTCGGTTGGAATTTCCGGTTCAACAACCTCCTAGATAAATAAAATCTATGTCACGTTGGTCGGCATAATTTTCATAAACAATAAATGAACCAATAGTTATGAAAAGATAATATATACCACATCCGAATCATAGACAGGACGAGGGCCGACGGGGGCGGATACCAAAACCATCGCACTATATAAGATGCAATAATAAAAGTAAGAAAATTATACAAGTATCTATATAAACATACAAGTAAGATTTTTTTTCCTTTCAGAAAGAAGATAAGAACAAGAGGCTCACCACAGTGGTGTCAGCGACGAGATTAGCGCGGGCGATTGATGGCGGTGAAGACGGGGACGGGACGTGATAGACCGCTAAACCTAGACAAATATTGAGGAAAATGGAGCTTGGAGGTCGAGCTTGGAGAGGAGAAAGCTTAAGTAGTGTGGCTCGGGCATTCCATCGAACACCTCGTGTGCATAGGAGGTGAGCTAGAGCACCACAAAGCTCTCCCCTCGCCGGCCAGGAAAAACAGAGCAGTGGGAGTGCTCTGCTCGCGGGCGAGGGGTATATATAGGCAATTCATTGGTCCCGGTTCATAGCATGAACCAGGACTAAAGGGAAGCCTTTGGTCCCGGTTCAAGCCACCAACCGGGACCAATGGTGGTGGGCCAGGAGCGAGGCCCATTGATCCCGGTTTGTCCGACCAACCGGGACCAAAAGGTCCAGACGAACCGGGACCAATGGCCCACGTGGCCCGGCCGGCCCCCGGGGCTCACGAACCGGGTCCAATGCCCCCATGGGTCCCGGTTCTGGACTGAACCAGGACTAATGGGCTGACCCGGCCTGGACCATTTCCCCCTTTTCTACTAGTGCCTCTTCGAGTTTCGGTCGGATTCACATGAGAATTGGGTTCTACCTCATAAAGACATGTTATGCATTCTAGGACACCAAGGAGATGATCGTGAGAAGGAGAAGGTGAAGATTCGAGCATCCATGGAGCAAGATAAGGAAGGAGAGGCCAAGAAGAATGAAGGAGAGAAGCTCCTGGACACCCTGGGTGCCTGGCCATCTCGGCCCCGGGTGCCCGGCCTATGCCTGGGCAGCGCCCCAGCCGGCCCCGGGTGCCCGTCCCCAAGGACCCGGGTGCCCGGCCCCAAGGACCCGGGTGCCCGGCCTCCCACCTGGGCCTCGCCCAGCCCACCCCGGGTGCCCGGCCCCGCGCATGCCAGCCCCCAGCCCCGTCCGGGTGCCCGGGCATTGGACCCCCGGGTGCCCGGCCTTGGCTGCCCAGCTACCTGCTTCCGCCCCGGGTGCCCGGACCCGTCCGTGACAGCCTACGTGCTTTGGATTTTTTACCCTTGTATCCCTCTCCCCTCTCCCAACTCGTCCCTAGAATATATAAACTATTTCCCTAGCTCTTTTGGAAGGTTAGCAAAGTATTTAGAACACCAAAGAGAGCTTTGCTCCTTGTATCCCCTCCTCTTGGAGATCAAGCCCCCACCTAGGGAAGAATCCTTTGGATTGTCAAGGCCTCCTCTTGGAGAAGATCAACATCAAGCCCTCACCTAGTGGGAAGAACTTACCTAGTGCTATTTTCCTTGAATTATTCATGTAATCTTGTGGATCTCAAGTATGCTACTCTAGTGGATGTGATATTTGGGTTCGTTTGAGGGTTTTGTTCCTTGTGTTCTTCCTCCTTTTTCCCTTCAAGTGTGAAAAGATCCCCTTTAGGGTTTCACCCTACAACATCATCAACATACAACGACATCCTTTGGGTGCCAGTGGCAGAGATCCATCTAAACAAACTCAGAACTCCTTCGTCGCTTGCCTTGTTGATCAGTACGTAGGTACGTAGGTGAGGGAATCCATTGCAACGACGAAGAGTGCGGGGGGGGGGGGGGGGGGTCCATCCGTTGGCGTGGTGGCCAAATCCCTAAGAGCAACTCCAACGGGGCGACCCATTTCGTCCGTTTGGGTCATCCGGACACAAAAGTTGGCCCAATGGGGCGACCCAAACGGACACAGCGCCCGCCCGCTGTCTGTTTCGTGTCCGTCCCGACCCAAACTGGGCGCAAAAATGGGCCACAAATGGGTCCGCGGCGGACAAAACTGGGCGCTCCTCTCGTCTGCTCTCGCCCGCTCCTCCCCCTCGTGTCCGGCCTGGACCCACCGGGCAACGACCCGCACTTCCTGCCATACGAGGACTCGAGGTGCAGGCCACGGCGGTAGAGGATCGCGGTGGGCGGCGCGAGAGGGACGTGATGGATGCGGTAGGCGGGCGGCCGGTGGCGGAGGAACGCGGCGGCGTGGCGAGCCGGTGGGCCGGTGGTGGAGGTCGCGGCTGTGGCGGGCGGAGGAGCGCGGCGGGAGGAGGAGCGGAGGCGGTCGGAGGCCGCGGTGGCATTCTGCGGCGGGCGGTGGAGCGCCGCGGGAGGAGGAGCGGAGGCGGGCGGAGGCCGTGGCGGCAAGGCGTCCTCCATGGTCATCGCCGACAGGGGCTTCCTCGTCTCCAACGGCCACGCCCACACGTACTGGATGGCGGCCACGTCGCGCATGCTAGTTAGTCGTGGCTGCTGCATGTCCCGCATGCTAGCTAGCTAGTTGTGGTTGCTCCACCGTGCGAGCTCGGCAGCACCCGGCCTCGCCTCGCCCCGCCGCGCCCTCGCGCTTTCCGCGCCATGCTCGTGGCGTTCGCTGTGCCGCCCTCGCCGTGGGGTTCATGCTCGCCCGTCAGCCTCTTTGCGCGCTGCGAGCTCCCCTGCCCTGCCTGCTACGTGTTTGAGGAAATGTCATAGCGTACATGTCGAAAATGGGTCTGGCCACCGTTGGGCGCACTCGCAGACCCAAATGAAAAAGCGGACACGGACGCGCGGACGGGCGACCCAAATGGACAAAATGCAGACAAAATCGATGTCCGTTTGGGTCGCTCCGTTGGAGTTGCTCTAATGAATCATGTTACAAACCTCTAAACGGGCAAATTTGACAAATTTGACATGTGGACGAAATCAAATCACAGAATGAACTGTCCGTGAAACTATTTCAAGCGGTTGACCTTTTTGTGTGATGCCCGACACGAAGGGGTCACACTACACTGTGCAACGCTTCACAGATAGGCGCTATACGCCTGACCAGCGTTGCATCCCAGACTGCCTAAAAATTGCTAAGTCAATGTGCAGAGCCTAAGAGCTAGGCGCTGCATTGTATAGTGTGGCGCCTAGCTCTCAGGCGCTGCACTAGTGGTTGCACTATAAAATGAAGCAACCACTAGTGCAACACCTAGAAGCTAGGCACTACACTATATAGTGTGGCGCCTAGCTCTCAGGCGCTGCACACTGACTTAGTAATTTTCGGATCACACGGGTGTGACGCTGCCAGGCGTGTAGCGCCTATCTGTGAGGCGTTGCACAGTGTAGTGTGGTGCCTTCGTGTCGGGCGTCACACAAAAAGGTCAGCCGCGTGAAATAGTTTCACGGGCAGTTCATTCCGTGATTTGATTTCGTCCATAGGTCAAATTTGTCAATTTTGCCGACAGTAGTCATCGCTCTTGCTGCCAACGTGTTCTCTTGTCATATAGGAACAGTAAATATTGGAAAATACCATGTGAACCTGGTGGGGCTAAATTTCGTGTTTTGACCCTTCTCTGAAACCTATTCGAGATCTGACCCTAGGTTGAAATTTTTTCGAGATCTGACCCTTTTGCTACCGCCAGTGTCCATGGCGGTAGGGTCTAACAGCCTACCGCCAGGAAGTTTGGCGGTAGGAAACATCGCTACCGCCAAACGGGTTGGCGGTAGCCTGCACAACCCTACCGCCAAGGTGCTTGGCGGTAGGCACAAGCACGCACTGCGTTCAATACTTAGAGATTTTTGGCGGTAGGGCATGCAACCCTACCGCCAGGTTCCTTGGCGGTAGGCTGTTATACCCTACCGTCATGATCCCTGGCGGTAGCAAAAGGGTCAGATCTCGAATTTTTTTCAAACTAGGGTCAAATCTCGAATAGGTTTGGGAAAAGGGTCAAAACACGAAATTTAGCCACCTGGTGGTGGATGGACCCTATAAAAAAATTCATGGAAAAAAGATTAGCAATTTATGAAAGAGTCAAAAATCTTCATAACTTTTTTCTGAACAAGGTTGACTCATTGGGCTACTTGTAAAAAAAATGACCACTAAAAAGTGCCCCTCGAAAACTCTGAGCATAAAAACAAAGTGTTCATGACAATAGAGAGTGAATAGTGCACCTAATATAGTGGTGATTTTGACTTTGCCTTGGACGATCCACGAAAGTCATTTCGTGCCCATAATTTTAGGTGAGTGTAACGCTTTATCAAATTTGCTGCCTATAGTTTTCATGATTTTTCGACCATTCGTGAAACTACTAAAAGAGTTGAAAGACGAGTCCATATGCCCACATGTTCCATTCGTTCCCTTCCCAGTAATTCAGCAAATCCCAAAAATTATATACAAGGGCAAACTGAGCCTAGCTTAGATTTTTTTTAGGGGTGCCTGGCTTAATATGGTTAGGTTTCAAATTCTAAATTTGGCACTCGTGCTCGTATTTTCCTGAATTTATTTCAGGCTTTCTATCGATGTTCGTTCAATGGAAGGAGACGTCCCGTCGACTATGGAGGCGCCGTGGTGACTTCGTCTATCTTAAGATAATATGCCGACTCAGTCTCTCGGAGGTACTCATGGAGGTAAGATGTGTGTTCATACATTCCTAGGGGTAAGTGTATGAGTGTATGTATGAGCATTTGCATCTTTACTATGTTCAAAAAATTATATTCATAAAGAAATTTTCTCATTTGAGGAATGTATTATGATATTTTTTTTATTCTATGAAATTGTAGCTTTTCGTCCCAAAATGTACTCATAGCCCATTTTAGCTTGCCCTTTGCCACCTTCTCCTCCATTGGCGCTGAGCCCCAATGTAGGCAGCAACAAAGCCGGCCGCGTGAGCTTAGAAATACGGTAGGAGCCCCGCACGCGAGCCCACGTTGACCAACAATGCTAGAATGGGCCTTCTTCACTGTTGTCATGCCCGAGCTCCCTGTCACTCATGTTGGCGCAGCCATGAGCTCCACAACGTGGCCTACACAACCCGTGTCTGCCAAATCGTCGTGCTACGGCAGCGCCTCGGTCGTATCCGCCCACAAACCGTACTTCATCGGCAGCGAAGCCCCTACATTCGGTGAGCCACCTATGCTCCTTTGCGGCTGCAAATTCACTGTTGTTCAAAGAACCTTGCACACACCTATGAATCCCAATCGAGACTTCTTCGCTTGTATTGGCAATGGAAGTAAGGTATAAAGGAAATCTCTATTTTTTGTATTTTGGCCTACAAATCTCATTGCTCGCAACATTACGCACACACGCACACAAACATAGAGGAGCATGAAACAACATACTCATGTAAAAATAGAGGCACCTCTTGCGAGGAGCACGAGGGTGGAATGAAACAACCAAAAAGTTACTACGAAAGGATAGAAGTGCAAGCACACCAAACAACAAGTGCAAGCAAGAGTAAACACAAGATAATAAATCTTGCACAAAATAAAGAATAGAAGTAGATGATGTCTACTACACAACTTGTTCTTGTAGACTCATGTTGGGCCTCCAAGCGCAGAGTTTTGTAGGATAGTAGCAAATTTTCCTCAAGTGGATGATCTAAGGTTTATCAATCCATGGAAGGCGTAGGATAAAGATGGTCTCTCTCAAACAACCCTACAACCAAATAATAAAAAGTTTCTTGTGTCCCCAACACACCAAATACAATGGTAATTTGTATAGGTGCACTAGTTTGACAAAGAGATGGTGATACAAGTGTAATATGGATAGTAGATATTGATTTTTGTAATAAGAACAATAAAAAACAGCAAGGTAGCAATTGATAAAACGGAGCACAAGCGGTATTGCAATGCTTGAAAATGAGGCCTAGGGTCCGTACTTCCGCTAGTGCAATCTCTCAACAATGCTAATATAATTGGATCGCATAACCAACCCTCAACGTGCAACAAAGAATCACTCCAAAGTTCTTATCTAGCGGAGAACATAAGAAGAAAATGTTTGTAAGGTACGAAATCACCTCAAAGCTATTCTTTCTGATCAATCTAACCAAGAGTTCATACTAAAATAACACCAAAGCAAATTCAGATTCATAATACTCAATCCAACACAAAGAACCTCAAGGAGTGCCCCAAGATTTCTATCGGAGAAACAAAGACAAGAACATGCATCAACCCCTATGCATAGATTACCCCGATGTCACCTCGGGAATCCGCTAGTTTAGTGCCAAAACATATATCAAGTGAACCAATACGATACCCCATTGTCAACACGGGTATTCATAGCAAGATATACATCAAGTGTTCTCAAATCCATAAAAGTATTCAATCCGATAAAACGAAATCTCAAAGGGAAAACTCAATTCATCACAAGATAGAGAGGGGAAAACACCATATGATCTGACTATATTAACAAAGCCCGCGATACATCTAGATCGTGACATCTCAAGAACATGAGAGAGGGAGAGATTAAACACATAGCTACTGGTACAAACCCTCGGCCCCTAGGGTGGACTACTCCCTCCTCATCATGGTGGCCGCTGGGATGATGAAGATGGCCACCGGTGATGATCTCCCCCTCCGGCGGAGTGCTGGAACGGGGTCTAGATTGGTTTTTCGTGGCTACGGAGGCTTGCGGCGGCGGAACTTCTGATCTAGGGTCTCCGCGAGCGTTTTTGGAATATTTGACGATTTATAGGGTGAAGAGGGGGTGTGGGAGGCCACCGAGGTGGGCACAACCCACCGGGGCGCGCCTGGGGGCCCAGGCACGCCCTGGTGGGTTGTGCCCCCCTCGGGGCACCCCCAGGTGCTACTCTGGCCCATTGGATGTCTTCTGGTCCGTAAAAATCCACAAAAAGTTTTGAAGTGTTTGGACTCCGTTTGATATTGATTTCCTGCGATGTAAAAAACAAGCAAAAAACAACAACTGGCACTAGGCACTGGGTCAATAGGCTAGTCCCAAAAAATGATATAAAGTTGCTATAAAATGATTGTAAAACATCCAAGAATGATAATATAATAGCATGGATACTTCATAAATTAAAGATAGGTTGGAGACGTATCAGCATCCCCAAGCTTAATTTCTACTCGTCCCTGAGTAGGTAAATGATAAAAGAAATAGTTTATGAAGTGTGAATGCTAGCAAAGTGCATAAGTTTGATCAATGATAATTTCAATCACTTTCCCTAGCGTCATAACAGCAACTCTTTCTCATAAAACTCATCATGACAAAGTAGCAACCAATTCACATGTTAAGGTTCAAACAATGAATTCTCTTGAAACTCAACAACCTATATTCTTAGTCATCAAACAATTGCAATTCAACTTATTCAACAGAGTCTACGAAAAAGCTCCACATACTCAACCATCATATAGTCTTCTATGATTGCTAACACTCGCCGCATACACATGAGCAAAACGTTTCAACCGGACACATAGAAAGATAGGGGCTTATAATTTCTCCTCCTAACGTATTCACCTCAAGGGTGATGTCAACAATAATAACTCATGCTACCCATATCCAACTGGATATATGTGCCTAGATCTTTCCTCACCACATGATGCTTGCCAAAAGAGAAAAATAAAAAGGAATAGAGAGAAAAACTTTGACTCTTGCATGAAAGTAAATACATTAAAGTAAAAGGTAGGCCTCACAGAGGGAAGCAGAGGTTGCCATGCGCTTTTTGTTAGTATGCTCAACCCCTTAGTGCAAAATAACATCACATTATATTTCCCCTTATGATAGCAACCTTTATTATGCAGTATGTCACTTTTATTCTTTGCCATCAAAAGTTCGTACAACGCTCAATTTTCCCTTACACTAAATGATCTAACACTTTTAGAAGCAATTTTTATTGCCTTATTGCACCGATGACAACTTACTTGAAGGATCTTACTCAATCCTTAGGTTGGTATGGTGGACTCTTGAGAATAAGATTTGGGTTTAAGGGTTTTTGGATGCACAAGTAGTATCTCTTCTTGGTGCGGAATTTTTGGCTAGCAAAGATGGGAGGCAAGCACCACATGTTGAAGGATCTATGACAATATAATTTCTATGTGAATATGAACAAACATAAATCATTATGTTGTCTTCCTTGGCCAACGTCAACAATTTTGGCATATAATATTTTGATGGGGGCTCACAATTACAAAAGATTTCCAAGATAGTGTATTTGCATGTGAAAGTTCTCTTCCATATAGTAATCATTCAGGAATTGCTTGTGTGACCAATATTGTGATTGTCAAGCTTCAAACGATTTCACTTTCTAAACCCAATGTGAAGCTACCACTAGGCATGATATGAACTTATAATTTCAACTTCATTATATTCAATTCATTCAACAATTTACTCATAGGATATAAGTGAAGCACAAGAGTAAATGACAAACTACTCCAAAAAAGATATAAGAGAAGATCAAGCGAGTAGTTATGTAAATGGGTAGCTATTTGAGCACTCTCTTTTATTTAAAACTTTCAGATAGGTATTTTATTAAAACATCAAGAAAAACAAAAAAAGGACATTCCAAGAATAGCACAACTCATGTGAAGAAGCAAAAACTTAGGCTCAACCAATACTAACCGATAATTGTTGAAGAAGAAAGGTGGGATGCCTACCGGGGCATCCCCAAGCTTAAATGCTTGAGACTTCTTGGAATATTATCTTGTGATGCCTTGGGAATCCCCAAGCTTGAGCTTTTGTGTCTCCTTAATTCCTTTTATATCATGGTTTCCCTAAATCTTAAAAACTTCATCCACACAAAACTCAACAAGAACTCGTGAGATAAGTTAGTATAAATCAATGCAATAACCTTATCATTCTCTACTGTACCAAATCACTAAAATTATTATTCAAGATCGCATACTAAATGCCTCTGCATATTTAATACTTATATCCTCGAATAGAATCATTAAACAAGCAAACATATGCAAACAATGCAAACATAACAACAATCTGTCTAAACAGAACAGTCTATAAAGAGTGCAATAGGATCCATACTTATTCAACTTAAAAAATCTGAAAAATTAACACATTGTAGAAAATTTATCATAGCTTATTGTGCAAAAAGTTTCAACATTTTATCACATTCTGACTTTTCTCAGGATTTTTGCAACAGCGACAAACTTTCTATTTTGAAGCAGCAACTCATATACTTGTAAAACAACTCACCTTGGAACCATTCCCGATGTGCATCGTCACCTCGTCCTTAGCCAATCTTCGTTTAATCTGTAGCTCCTGTTTCGAGTTACAAATATGAGCAACCGAACCAGTATCAAATATCCAGGCGCTACTACGAGCATTAGTAAGGTACACATCAATAACATGTATATCAAATATACCTTTGTTCACTTTGCCATCCTTCTTATCCGCCAAATACTTGGGGCAGTGCCGCTTCCAGTGACTAGTCCCTTTGCAGTAGAAGCACTCAGTTTCAGGCTTGGGTCCAGCTTTGGGCTTCTTCCCGGGAGTGGCAACTTGCTTGCCATTATTCTTGAAGTCCCCTTTCTCTCCCTTGCCCTTTTTTCTCGAAACTAGTGGTCTTGTTAACCATCAACACTTGATGCTCCTTCTTGATTTCTACCTCTATGGCCTTAAGCGTTGCGAAGAGCTCGGGAATTGTTTTGTTCATCCCTTACATATTATAGTTCACCATGAAGCCTTTGAAGCTTGGTGGCAGTGATTGAAGAACTCTGTCAATGACACAATCAACTGGAAGATCAACTCCCAGTTGAGTCAAGTGGTTATAATACCCAGACATTTTGAGTATGTGTTCACTGACAGAACTGTTCTCCTCCATCTTGCATCTATATAGAACTTGTTGGAGACTTCATATCTCTCAACCCGGGCATTTTCTTGAAATATTAACTACAACTCTTGGAACATATCATATGTTCCGTGACGTTCAAAACGTCTTTGAAGTCCCAGTTCTAAGTTGTAAAGCATGGCACACTGAACTATCGATTAGTTATCAGATCGAGCTTGCCAAACGTTCAAAACATCAGCATCTGCTCCTGTAGTAGGCCTTTCACCTAGCGGTGTATCAAGGACATAATTCTTTTGTGCAGCAATGAGGATAATCCTCAAGTTATGGACCCAGTCTGTGTAGTTTCTACCATCATCTTTCAACTTAGCTTTCTCTAGGAATGCATTAAAATTCAGGGGAATGGTAGCACGGTCCATTGATCTACAACATGGATATGCAAATACTCTCAGGACTAAGTTAATGATAAATTAAGTTCAATTAATCAAATTACTTAAGAAGTCACACTTAAATAGACATCCCTCAAGTCATCTAAGTGATATGTGATCCAAATCAACTAACCCATGTCCGATCATCACGTGAGATGGGGTAGTCATCAATGGTGAACATCTCTATGTTGATCATATCTACTATATGATTCACGTTCAACCTTTCGGTCTCTAGTGTTCTGAGGCCATGTCTGTACATGCTAGGCTCGTAAAGTTTAACCCAAGTATTCTGCATGTGCAAAACTGTCTTACACCTGTTGTATGTGAACATAGAGTCTATCACACACGATCATCACGTGGTGTCTCAACACGACAAACTGTAGCAATGATGCATACTTAGAGAGAACACTTTTACCTTGAAATTTAGTGAAGGGATTATCTTATAATGCTACCACCGTACTAAGCAAAATAAGATGCATAAAAGATAAACTTCACATGCAATCAAAATATGTGGCATGATATGGCCATCATCATCTTGTGCTTTTGATCTCCATCTCCAAAGCATCGTCATGATCTCCATAATCATCAGCTCGACACCTTGATCTCCATCGTTGCATCGTGGTCGTCTTGCCAACTATTGCTTCTACAACTATCGCTAACACATAGTGATAAAGTAAAGCAACTGCATTGCCTTTGCATTTCATACAATAAAGAGACAACCATAAGGCTCCTGCCGGTTGCCGATAACTTACAAAACATGATCATCTCATACGATAACATTTATCACATCATGTCTTGACCATATCATATCACAACATGCCCTGCAAAAACAAGTTATACGTCCTCTACTTTGTTGTTGCAAGTTTTACATGGCTACTGCGGGCTTCTAGCAAGAGCCGTTCTTACCTGTGCAAAAATGGTGTTTCGTCAAGTTTGTTGTTTTAACCTTGTTCAAGGACCGATCGCAGTCAAATTCAATTCAACTAAAGTAGGAGAAACAGATACCCGCCAGCCACCTTTATGCAAAACTAGTTGCATGTCAGTCGGTGGAACCGGTCTCATGTGCATGGACATGTAAGGTTGGTCCGGGCCGCTTCATCCCACAATGCCGATGAATCAAAATAAGAAGTTGGTGGTAAGCAGTATGACTATCACCGCCTACAACTCTTTGTGTTCTACTCATGCATATCATCTATGCATAGACCTGGATCATGATGTCGTTGGGAAATGTTGCATGGAAAACAAAAAAAATGCTATGCACACGCAATGATCTATCCATGGAGATGCATGCAACAAGGGGGAGTGTGTGTCTACGTACCCTCGTAGACCGTAAGCGCGTTTTGATGTCTACTACGCAACCTTCTTCTTGTAGACGTTGTTGGGCCTCCAAGTAAAGAGGTTTGTAGGACAGTAGCAAATTTCCCTCAAGTGGATGACCTAAGGTTTATCAATCCGTGGGAGGCGTAGGATGAAGATGGTCTCTCTCAAACAACCTTGCAACCAAATAACAAAGAGTCTCTTGTGTCCCCAACACACCCAATACAATGGTAAATTGTATAGGTGCACTAGTTTGGCGAAGAGATGGTGATACAAGTGCAATATGGATGGTAGATTGATACATCTCCAGCGTATCTATAATTTTTGATTGTTCCATGCTATTATATTGTCTGTTTTGGATGTTTAATTGGCTTTAATATGCGCTTTTATATTATTTTTGGGACTAACCTATTAACCGGAGGCCCAGTGCTAGTTTCTATTTTTTTGTGCCTATTTTAGAGTTTTGCAGAAAAGGAATACCAAACGGAGTCCAAACGGAATGAAACCTTCGCGATGATCTTTCTTGGACCGAAAGCAAACCAAAAGACTTGGAGTTGAAGTCAGAGACGCCACGAGGCATCCACGAGGCAGGCGGGCGCGCCCAGGGGGGTAGGCGCGTCCCCACCCTCATGGGCCCCTCGTAGCTCCACCGACCTACTTCTTTTGCCTATATATACTCTTATACCCTAAAAACATCAGGGAGAGCCACGAAGCCACTTTTCCACCACCGCAACCTTCTGTACCCGTGAGATCCCATCTTGGGGCCTTTTCCAGTGATCTGCCGGAAGGGGAATCGATCACGGAGGGCTTCTACATCAACACCATTGCCTCTCCGATGAAGCGTGAGTAGTTTACCATAGACCTTCGGGTCCATAGTTATTAGCTAGATGGATTCTTCTCTTTCTTTGATTCTCAATACAAAGTTATCCTCGATGTTCTTGGAGATCTATTCGATGTAATATTTTTTTGCGATGTGTTTGCCGAGATCTGATGAATTGTGGATTTATGAACAAGATTATCTATGAATATTATTTGGTTCTTCTCTGAATTCTTATATGCATGATTTGATATCTTTGCAAGTCTCTTCGAATTATCGGTTTAGTTTGGCCTACTAGATTGATCATTCTTGCCATGGGGGAAGTGCTTAGCTTTGGGTTCAATCTTGCGGTGTCCTTTCCCAGTGACAGTAGGGGCAGCAAGGAACGTATTGTATTGTTGCCATCGAGGATAAAAAGATGGGGTTTATATCATATTGCTTGATTTTATCCCTCTACATCATGTCATCTTGCTTAATGCGTTACTCCGTTCTTATGAACTTAATACTCTAGATGCATGGTGGATAGTGGTCGATGTGTGGAGTAATAGTAGTAGATGCAGGCAGGAGTCGGTCTACTTGACACGGACGTGATGCCTATGTTCATGATCATTGCCTCAGATGTTGTCATAATTATGCGCTTTTCTATCAATTGCTCGGCAGTAATTTGTTCACCCACCGTAATACTCCCTCCGTCCCAAAATTCTTGCCACGTTTTAGTATTAGATATTGTTGGGGAACGTAGTAATTTCAAAAAATTTCCTACGCACACACAAGATCATGGTGATGGCATAGCAACGAGAGGGGAGAGTGTTCGTCCACGTACCCTCGTAGACCGTAAGCGGAAGCGTTAGCACAACGCGGTTGATGTAGTCGTACGTCTTCACGACCCGACCGATCCAAGCACCTAACATACAGAGCCTCCGAGTTCAGCACACGTTCAGCTCGATGACGATCTCCGGCCTCCGATCCAGCCGAGCTCCGGAGATGAGTTCCGTCAGCACGACGGCGTGGTGACGATGATGATGTTCTACCGGCGCAGGGCTTCGCCTAAACTCCACGATGATATGACCAAGGTGGAATATGGTGGAGGGGGGCACCGCACACGGCTAAGGAACGATCCGTAGATCAACTTGTGTGCCTATGGGGTGCCCCCCTCCCCCGTATATAAAGGAGGGAGGGGGGAGGTGCGGCCGGCCCCCTAGGGGTGCGCGTGGAGGAGTCCTACTCCCACCGGGAGTAGGACTCCCCCCTCTTGCCTTGGTGGAGAAGGAAAGGGGGGAGGGGAAAGAGGAAAGGGGGGCGCCGCCGCCCCCTTCCTTGTCCTATTCGGACTAGGGGGGGGGGGCGCGCGGCCTGCCCTGGCCGGCCCTCCTCTTCTCCCTCTTGGCCCACTAAGGCCCATTATCCCCCGAGAGGGTTCCGGTAACCCCCCGGTGTTCCGGTAAAATCCCGATTTCACCCGGAACCATTCCGATGTCCAAACATAGGCTTCCAATATATCAATCTTTATGTCTCGACCATTTCGAGACTCCTCGTCATGTCCGTGATCACATCCGGGACTCCGAACAAACTTCGGTACATCAAAACTTATAAACTCATAATAAAACTGTCATCGTAACGTTAAGCGTGCGGACCCTACGGGTTCGAGAACTATGTAGACATGACCTAGAACCATTCTCGGTCAATAACCAATAGCGGGACCTGGATGCCCATATTGGTTCCTACATATTCTACGAAGATCTTTATCGGTCAAACCGCATAACAACATACCTTGTTCCCTTTGTCATCGGTATGTTACTTGCCCGAGATTCGATCGTCGGTATCCAATACCTAGTTCAATCTCGTTACCGGCAAGTCTCTTTACTCGTTACGTAATGCATCATTCCGTAACTAACTCATTAGTTACATTGCTTGCAAGGCTTATGTGATGAGTATTACCGAGAGGGCCCAGAGATACCTCTCCGACAATCGGAGTGACAAAACCTAATCTCGAATTATGCCAACCCAACATGTACCTTCGGAAACACCTGTAGAGCACCTTTATAATCACCCAGTTACGTTGTGACGTTTGGTAGCACACAAAGTGTTCTTCCGGTAAACGGGAGTTGCACAATCTCATAGTTGCAGGAACTTTGTATAAGTCATGAAGAAAGCAATAGCAATATACTAAACGATCAAGTGCTAGGCTAACGGAATGGGTCATGTCAATCACATCATTCTCCTAATGATGTGATCCCATTAATCAAATGACAACACATGTCTATGGTTAGGAAACATAACCATCTTTGATTAATGAGCTAGTCAAGTAGAGGCATACTAGTGACTTATGTTTGTCTATGTATTCACACATGTATCATGTTTCCGGTTAATACAATTCTAGCATGAATAATAAACATTTATCATGATATGAGGAAATAAATAATAACTTTATTATTGCCTCTAGGGCATATTTCCTTCAGTCTCCCACTTGCACTAGAGTCAATAATCTAGATTACATAGTAATGATTCTAACACCCATGGAGTCTTGGTGCTGATCATGTTTTGCTCGTGAGAGAGGCTTAGTCAACGGGTCTGCAACATTCAGATCCGTATGTATCTTGCAAATCTCTATGTCTCCCACTTGGACTTGGTCCCGAATGGAATTGAAGCGTCTCTTGATGTGCTTGGTCCTCTTGTGAAATCTGGATTCCTTTGCCAAGGCAATTGCACCAGTATTGTCACAGAAGATCTTCATTGGTCCCGATGCACTAGGTATGACACCTAGATCGGAAATGAACTCCTTCATCCAGACTCCTTCATTTGCTGCTTCCGAAGCAGCTATGTACTCCGCTTCACATGTAGATCCCGCCACGACGCTTTGTTTAGAACTGCACCAACTTACAGCTCCACCGTTTAATAAAAACACGTATCCGGTTTGCGATTTAGAATCGTCCGGATCAGTGTCAAAGCTTGCATCGACGTAACCATTTACGACTAGCTCTTTGTCACCTCCATATACGAGAAACATATCCTTAGTCCTTTTCAGGTATTTCAGGATGTTCTTGACCGCTGTCCAGTGATCCACTCCTGGATTACTTTGGTACCTTCCTGCCAAGCTTATTGCTAAGCATACGTCAGGTCTGGTACACAGCATTGCATACATGATAGAGCCTATGGCTGAAGCATAGGGAACATTTTTCATTTTCTCTCTATCTTCTGCTGTGGTCGGGCATTGAGTTTGACTCAACTTCACACCTTGTAGCACAGGCAAGAATCCTTTCTTTGCCTGATCCATTTTGAACTTTTTCAAAATTTTGTCAAGGTATGTGCTTTGTGAAAGTCCTATTAAGCGTCTTGATCTATCTCTATAGATCTTGATGCCCAATATGTAAGCAGCTTCACCGAGGTCTTTCATTGAAAAACTTTTATTCAAGTATCCCTTTATGCTATCCAGAAATTCTATATCATTTCCAATTAATAATATGTCATCTACATATAAAATTAGAAATGCTACAGAGCTCCCACTCACTTTCTTGTAAATACAGGCTTCTCCAAAAGTCTGTATAAAACCATATGCTTTGATCACACTATCAAAGCGTTTATTCCAACTCCGAGATGCTTGCACCAGTCCATAAATGGAACGCTGGAGCTTGCACACTTTGTCAGCACCTTTTGGATCAACAAAACCTTCCGGCTGCATCATATACAACTCTTCTTCTAGAAATCCATTCAAGAATGCAGTCTTGACATCCATTTGCCAAATTTCATAATCATGAAATGCAGCAATAGCTAACATGATTCGGACAGACTTAAGCATCGCTACGGGTGAGAAAGTCTCATCGTAGTCAACCCCTTGAACTTGTCGAAAACCTTTTGCAACAAGTCGAGCTTTATAGACAGTTACATTACCATCAGCGTCAGTCTTCTTCTTAAAGATCCATTTATTCTCAATGGCTTGCCGATCATCGGGCAAGTCAACCAAAGTCCATACTTTGTTTTCATACATGGATCCCATCTCAGATTTCATGGCTTCTAGCCATTTTGCGGAATCTGGGCTCATCATCGCTTCCTCATAGTTCGTAGGTTCATCATGGTCAAGTAACATGACTTCCAGAATAGGATTACCGTACCACTCTGGTGCGGATCTTACTCTGGTAGACCTACGAGGTTCAGTAGAAACTTGATCTGAAGTTTCATGATCATTATCATTAGCTTCCTCACTAATTGGTGTAGTTGTCACAGGAACCGGTTCTCGTGATGAACTACTTTCCAATAAGGGAGTAGATACAGTTATCTCATCAAGTTCTACTTTCCTCCCACTCACTTCTTTCGAGAGAAACTCCTTCTCTAGAAAGGATCCATTCTTAGCAACGAATGTCTTGCCTTCGGATCTGTGATAGAAGGTGTACCCAATAGTCTCTTTTGGGTATCCTATGAAGACACATTTCTCCGATTTAGGTTCGAGCTTATCTGGTTGAAGTTTCTTCACATAAGCATCGCAGCCCCAAACTTTAAGAAACGACAACTTTGGTTTCTTGCCAAACCACAGTTCATAAGGCGTCGTCTCAACGGATTTTGATGGTGCCCTATTTAACGTGAATGCGGCCGTCTCTAAAGCATAACCCCAAAACGATAGCGGTAAATCAGTAAGAGACATCATAGATCGCACCATATCAAGTAAAGTACGATTACGACGTTCGGACACACCATTTCGTTGTGGTGTTCCAGGTGGCGTGAGTTGCGAAACTATTCCACATTGTTTCAAGTGTAGGCCAAACTCGTAACTCAAATATTCTCCTCCACGATCAGATCGTAGAAACTTTATTTTCTTGTTACGATGATTTTCCACTTCACTCTGAAATTCTTTGAACTTTTCAAATGTTTCAGACTTGTGTTTCATCAAGTAGATATACCCATATCTGCTCAAATCATCTGTGAAGGTGAGAAAATAACGATACCCGCCGCGAGCCTCAACATTCATTGGGCCACAAACATCAGTATGTATGATTTCCAACAAATCAGTTGCTCGCTCCATAGTTCCGGAGAACGGCGTTTTAGTCATCTTGCCCATAAGGCACGGTTCGCAAGTACCAAGTGATTCATAATCAAGTGATTCCAAAAGTCCATCAGTATGGAGTTTCTTCATGCGCTTTACACCGATATGACCCAAACGGCAGTGCCACAAATAAGTTGCACTATCATTATCAACTCTGCATCTTTTGGTTTCAACACTATGAATATGTGTATCACTACTATCGAGATTTAATAAAAATAGACCACTCTTCAAGGGTGCATGACCATAAAAGATATTACTCATATAAATAGAACAACCATTATTCTCTGATTTAAATGAATAACCGTCTCGCATCAAACAAGATCCAGATATAATGTTCATGCTCAACGCTGGCACCAAATAACAATTATTCAGGTCTAAAACTAATCCCGAAGGTAGATGTAGAGGTAGCGTGCCGACCGCGATCACATCGACTTTGGAACCGTTTCCCACGCGCATCGTCACCTCGTCCTTGGCCAGTGCTCGCTTATTCCGTAGTCCCTGTTTCGAGTTGCAAATATTAGCAACAGAACCAGTATCAAATACCCAGGTGCTACTACGAGCTCTAGTTAGGTACACATCAATAACATGTATATCACATATACCTTTGTTTACTTTGCCATCCTTCTTATCCGCCAAATACTTGGGGCAGTTCCGCTTCCAGTGACCAGTCTGCTTGCAGTAGAAGCACTCAGTTTCAGGCTTAGGTCCAGACTTGGGTTTCTTCTCTTGAGCAGCAACTTGCTTGCTGTTCTTCTTGAAGTTCCCCTTCTTCTTCCCTTTGCCCTTTTTCTTGAAACTAGTGGTCTTGTTGACCATCAACACTTGATGCTCCTTCTTGATTTCTACCTCCGCAGCTTTTAGCATTGCGAAGAGCTCGGGAATAGTCTTGTTCATCCCTTGCATATTATAGTTCATCACAAAGCTCTTGTAGCTTGGTGGCAGTGATTGGAGAATTCTGTCAATGACGCTATCATCCGGAAGATTAACTCCCAGTTGAATCAAGTGATTATTATACCCAGACATTTTGAGTATATGCTCACTGACAGAACTATTCTCCTCCATCTTGCAGCTGTAGAACTTATTGGAGACTTCATATCTCTCAATCCGGGCATTTGCTTGAAATATTAACTTCAACTCCTGGAACATCTCATATGCTCCATGACGTTCAAAACGTCGTTGAAGACCCGGTTCTAAGCCGTAAAGCATGGCACACTGAACTATAGAGTAGTCATCAGCTTTGCTCTGCCAGACGTTCTTAACATCGTCAGTTGCATCAGCAGCAGGCCTGGCACCCAGCGGTGCTTCCAGGACGTAACTTTTCTGTGCAGCAATGAGGATAATCCTCAGGTTACGGACCCAGTCCGTGTAATTGCTACCATCATCTTTCAACTTTGCTTTCTCAAGGAACGCATTAAAATTCAACGGAACAACAGCACGAGCCATCTATCTACAAACAAACATAGACAAGCAAAATACTATCAGGTACTAAGTTCATGATAAATTTAAGTTCAATTAATCATATTACTTAAGAACTCCCACTTAGACAGACATCTCTCTAGTCATCTAAGTGATCACGTGATCCAAATCAACTAAACCATGACCGATCATCACGGGAGATGGAGTAGTTTTCAATGGTGAACATCACTTGTTGATCATATCTACTATATGATTCACGCTCGACCTTTCGGTATCCGTGTTCCGAGGCCATATCTGCATATGCTAGGCTCGTCAAGTTTAACCTGAGTATTCCGCGTGTGCAAAACTGTCTTGCACCCGTTGTAGATGGACGTAGAGCTTATCACACCCGATCATCACGTGGTGTCTGGGCACGACGAACTTTGGCAACGGTGCATACTCACGGAGAACACTTCTTGATAATTTTAGTGAGAGATCATCTTAAAATGCTACCGTCAATCAAAGCAAGATAAGATGCATAAAGGATAAACATCACATGCAATCAATATAAGTGATATGATATGGCCATCATCATCTTGTGCTTGTGATCTCCATCTCCGAAGCACCGTCGTGATCACCATCGTCACCGGCGCGACACCTTGATCTCCATCGTAGCATCGTTGTCGTTACGCCATCTATTGCTTCTACGACTATCGCTACCGCTTAGTGATAAAGTAAAGCAATTACAGGGCGTTTGCATTTCATACAATAAAGCGACAACCATATGGCTCCTGCCAGTTGCCGATAACTTCGGTTACAAAACATGATCATCTCATACAATAAAATATAGCATCACGTCTTGACCATATCACATCACAACATGCCCTGCAAAAACAAGTTAGACGTCCTCTACTTTGTTGTTGCAAATTTTACGTGGCTGCTACGGGCTTAGCAAGAACCGTTCTTACCTACGCATCAAAAACCACAGCGATAGTTCGTCAAGTTGGTGATGTTTTAACCTTCGCAAGGACCGGGCGTAGCCACACTCGATTCAGCTAAAGTGAGAGAGACAGACACCCGCCAGCCACCTTTAAGCACGAGTGCTCGTAACGGTGAAACCAGTCTCGTGTAAGCGTACGCGTAATGTCGGTCCGGGCCGCTTCATCTCACAATACCGCCGAACCAAAGTATGACATGCTGGTAAGCAGTATGACTTGTATCGCCCACAACTCACTTGTGTTCTACTCGTGCATATAACATCAACGCATAAAACCTAGGCTCGGATGCCACTGTTGGGGAACGTAGTAATTTCAAAAAACTTCCTACGCACACGCAAGATCATGGTGATGGCATAGCAACGAGAGGGGAGAGTGTTCGTCCACGTACCCTCGTAGACCGTAAGCGGAAGCGTTAGCACAACGCGGTTGATGTAGTCGTACGTCTTCACGACCCGACCGATCCAAGCACCTAACATACGGAGCCTCCGAGTTCAGCACACGTTCAGCTCGATGACGATCTCCGGCCTCCGATCCAGCCGAGCTCCGGAGATGAGTTCCGTCAGCACGACGGCGTGGTGACGATGATGATGTTCTACCGGCGCAGGGCTTCGCCTAAACTCCGCGATGATATGACCGAGGTGGAATATGGTGGAGGGGGGCACCGCACACGGCTAAGGAACGATCCGTAGATCAACTTGTGTGCCTATGGGGTGCCCCCCTCCCCCGTATATAAAGGAGGGAGGGGGGGAGGTGCGGCCGGCCCCCTAGGGGTGCGCGTGGAGGAGTCCTACTCCCACCGGGAGTAGGACTCCCCCCTCTTGCCTTGGTGGAGAAGGAAAGGGGGGAGGGGAAAGAGGAAAGGGGGGCGCCGCCGCCCCCTTCCTTGTCCTATTCGGACTAGGGGGGAGGGGGCGCGCGGCCTGCCCTGGCCGGCCCTCCTCTTCTCCCTCTTGGCCCACTAAGGCCCATTATCCCCCGAGAGGGTTCCGGTAACCCCCCGGTGTTCCGGTAAAATCCCGATTTCACCCGGAACCATTCCGATGTCCAAACATAGGCTTCCAATATATCAATCTTTATGTCTCGACCATTTCGAGACTCCTCGTCATGTCCGTGATCACATCCGGGACTCCGAACAAACTTCGGTACATCAAAACTTATAAACTCATAATAAAACTGTCATCGTAACGTTAAGCGTGCGGACCCTACGGGCTCGAGAACTATGTAGACATGACCTAGAACCATTCTCGGTCAATAACCAATAGCGGGACCTGGATGCCCATATTGGTTCCTACATATTCTACGAAGATCTTTATCGGTCAAACCGCATAACAACATACCTTGTTCCCTTTGTCATCGGTATGTTACTTGCCCGAGATTCGATCGTCGGTATCCAATACCTAGTTCAATCTCGTTACCGGTAAGTCTCTTTACTCGTTACATAATGCATCATTTCGTAACTAACTCATTAGCTACATTTCTTGCAAGGCTTATAGTGATGTGCATTACCGAGAGGGCCCAGAGATACCTCTCCGACAATCGGAGTGATAAAACCTAATCTCGAATTATGCCAACCCAACATGTACCTTCGGAAACACCTGTAGAGCACCTTTATAATCACCCAGTTACGGTGTGACGTTTGGTAGCACACAAAGTGTTCTTCCGGTAAACGGGAGTTGCACAATCTCATAGTTGCAGGAACTTTGTATAAGTTATGAAGAAAGCAATAGCAATATACTAAACGATCAAGTGCTAGGCTAATGGAATGGGTCATGTCAATCACATCATTCTCCTAATGATGTGATCCCATTAATCAAATGACAACACATGTCTATGGTTAGGAAACATAACCATCTTTGATTAATGAGCTAGTCAAGTAGAGGCATACTAGTGACTTTATGTTTGTCTATGTATTCACACATGTATCATGTTTCCGGTTAATACAATCCTAGCATGAATAATAAACATTTATCATGATATGAGGAAATAAATAGTAACTTTATTATTGCCTCTAGGGCATATTTCCTTCAGATACATCCATATCTAGACAAATCTAAGACAAGAATTTTGGGATGGAGGGAGTACATGCTATCTCGAGAGAAGCCACTAGTGAAACCTATGGCCCCCGGGTCTCTTTTCCATTATATTAAAGTCTCTTTTCCACATTATCGAATCTCGTTTACTATTTTGCAATCTTTACTTTCCAATCTATACATAAAAAATAGCAAAAATATTTACTTCATTATCTCTACCAGATCTCACTTTTGCGAGTGACCGTGAAGGGATTGACAACACCTTTATCGCGTTGGTTGCAAGTACTTGATTGTTTGTGCAGGTATTCGGTGACTTGTGCGTCATCTCCTACTAGATTGATACCTTGGTTCTCAAAATTGAGGGAAATACTTGTGCTACTTTGCTACATCACCCTTTCCTCTTCAAGGGAAAACCAACGCAAGCTTAAGAGGTAGCAAGAAGGATTTCTGGCGCCGTTGCCGGGGAGATCTATGCCAAGTCAAGCCATACCAAGTACCCATCATAAACTCTTCTCCCTTGCATTACATTATTCGCCATTCGCCTCTCATTTTCCTCTACCCCACTTCTAAAATGATTTTCGAAAACCTTTGCCTTTTCTTCGTCCCTCTTCCATTCGTCTCTTTTCGCTTGCTTCTTGTGTGCTTGTGTGTTGGATTGATTGCTTGTCACAATGGCTCAAGATAATACTAAATTGTGTTACTTTTCCAATACCAACAACAATGATTTTATTAGCACTCTGATTGCTCCTACTACTGATGCTGAATCTTGTGAAATTAATACCGTTTTGATGAATCTTGTTTGAAAGATCAATTTTCTGGCCTTCCTAGTGAAGATGTCGCAACCCATCTAAACAACTTCGTTGATTTGTGTGATATGCAAAAGAAGAAAGATATGGATAATGATATTGTTAAATTGAAGCTATTTCCATTTTCTCTTAGAGATTGTGCTAAAACTTGGTTTTCATCTTTGCCTAAAAATAGTATTGATTCATGGAATAAGTGCAAAGATGCTTTTATCTCTAAGTATTTTCCTCCTGCTAAGATCATCTCCCTTAGGAACGATATTATGAATTTTAAGCTACTTGATCATGAGCATGTTGTACATGCTTGGGAGAGGATGAAAATAATGATACGTAATTGCCCTACACATGCTTGGGAGAGCATCTTCTAGAAATATTTTAGATTCGGCCGCGGGAGGCACTTTTATGGAAATCACTCTAGGAGAAGCTACTAAGCTACTAAACTAAGTGGGTATGCATCCAACTCGCTTGCTCACGAAGAACTAGGGCAATTTGAGGAAGCTCATCATTGGAATATACAAAGCCAAGTTCTATAATGAAAAAATCCCACTAGTATATGAAAATGACAACATAAGAGACTCTCTATCAAAAACATCATGGTGCTACTTTGAAGCACAAGTGTGGAAAAGGATAATAACATTGTCGCTTCTCTTTTTCTCTCATTTTTTTATTTGGGCCTTCTTTTTTATGGCCTCTTTTTTTTCTTTTCTTTTTTTCATCCGGAGTCTCATCCCGACTTGTGGGGGAATCATAGTCTCCATCATCCTTTGCTCACATGGGACAGTGCTCTAATAATGAAGGTCATCACACTTTTATTTACTTACAACTCAAGAATTATAATTCAATGCTTAGAACAAAATATGACCCTATCTGAATGCCTTCGATAGTGTACCGGGATGTGCAATGATTCAAGAGTGACATGTATGAAAGAATTATGAATGGTGGCTGTCGGTGTCAAAACCGGCGGATCTCGGGTAGGGGGTCCCGAACTGTGCGTCTAGGCGGATGGTAACAGGAGACAAGGGACACGATGTTTTTACCCAGGTTCGGGCCCTCTCGATGGAGGTAAAACCCTACTCCTGCTTGATTGATATTGATGATATGGGTAGTACAAGAGTGGATCTACCACTAGATCAAGGAGGCTAAACCCTAGAAGCTAGCCTATGGTATGATTGTTGTAATGGTTGTGTGTCCTACGGACTAAAACCCTCCGGTTTATATAGACAAGGAGAGGGCTAGGGTTACACAGAGTCGGTTACAATGGTAGGAGATCTACATATCCGTATCGCCAACCTTGCCTTCCACGCCACGGAAAGTCCCATCCGGACACGGGACGAAGTCTTCAATCTTGTATCTTCATAGTCTTGGAGTCCGGCCGATGATGATAGTCCGTCTATCAGGACACCCCCTAGTACAGGACTCCCACAGTAGCCCCTGAACCAGGCTTCAATGACGATGAGTCCGGCGCGCATATTGTTCGGCATTGCAAGGCGGGTTCCTCCTCCAAATAATTCATAGAAGCTTGTGAACACCATGATAGTGTCCGGCTCTGCAAAATAAATTCCACATTCCACCGTAGAGAGAATAATATGTACACAAGTTCAATCTGCTAACGTATTTTGTGGCATGACGTCACGCCACTACCAAGCCTTCACTTGAATCGTTTTTTATTATACCACCTCAGCGCATTTAGCGAAGCGGTTTCCTTGGCACGTCTTGTCAAAGCAGAGATCATGTTCCCCTTATTCCGGGATTCCCATCAATACGAGCGTGGGTAACCCAACCGCGCCATTGATGGTGGCGCTTGGGAGATAAGCGAGTTTTACCAGGCCGGTGGGGACACATAGTCTTCGTTCGCCCATATATAAGGGGATAAGGATCCACCTTTTTTACCTACGCCTTCTTCCTCCTTTGCTTATCCATCTCCGCGCACTCGAGCTCCAGCGCCCAAGTCCGCACATCTCGCCTCAACCTTCTCCAGCCATGTCCAGAGCGGGAGGCAAGTGGTTGGCCTCCTCTGTCACGGAGGGGCACATCGAAAAACTGCGCGGCGCTGGATACCTATCCAGCGACATCGCGCACCGGCTGGCCGACAAGGGGCAGCTCGTCCCCACCCCCAGGCCCCATGAGAGGGTCGTGTTCCTTCCCCACTTCGTCCGCGGACTGGGCTTCCCACTTCATCCCTTCGTCCGGGGGCTCATGTACTACTACGGCCTGGACTTCCACGATCTGGCGCCAACTTCATCCTCAACATCTCGGCGTTTATCGTCGTGTGTGAGGCCTTCCTCTGCATCCGGCCCCACTTCGGCTTGTGGCTCAAGACCTTCAATGTCAAGCCGAAGGTAGTGAAGGGCGTCCAAGCGGAGTGCAGAGGCGCCATGGTGGGCAAAATGCCCAACGTCACCTGGCTCGAGGGGGCCTTTGTGGAGTCCGTCAAGGGGTGGCAATCGGGGTGGTTCTACATCACCGAGCCACGTGACCCTAAATGGGCAGCGGCCCCCGAGTTCAGATCTGGTATCCCCATGCAGCTCACCTCCTGGAACGAGAAGGGCTTGCTATGGGGCAGTTCAGAGGAGCTGACAGGACTCCAGTCCTGTCTCCAGACCTTGGTGAACAAGAAGCTTAGGCTTGTCAATGTGATCCAGGTCATGCTCGTCCGCCGGATTCTCCCCTGCCAACAGCGGGCCTTCAATCTGTGGGAGTTCGATCCAGCACAGCACCGGACTCTGAGCGGGCTCTTCGACATGACGTACGAAGCCGTCTGGAGGGTGCTATTCAAGGGCGGAGAAGCCCCCGTGTCCGCGACTAAAGATCGCGGATTCAGCTCCAAGCTCCCGACCGGTGTGGTAAGATATGTTATCCTTTATGGGACATTTATTTCTTTCATAGTTTGACTCTATGTGGGATCTAAAACTCCCGATGCCTTTAACAGGACTGGCAGAGGACGTCCGGACAGGTAGACTGTCCGGCTCCCCTTCCCGAAGACCCAGCGGACGCCCGTTTAACGGGGCTGCTAGTCCCGGCACTTTATGTGGTGCCGGAGAAGAAGGCCAAGAAGAAGACCACGGGAACCCGAAGGAGTTCCCGGCGCCAGGTGGTATCGGACTCGTCGTCCGATGGCTCCGAGGCGGACTCCTCCCCCGAAGATGAGGAGGAGAAAGAGGACTCTCCCCAGGAGGGGGAGAGAGGAAGAGGAAGGCTTCCCCAACAGGGGAGGCCGAAGGGTCCAAGAGGGGAAGGACCCTCCCTCCGGACAGCTCCGCCAACGCCAACGTTGGCGACGAAGGGTGGCCCTCAAGGGCCAAGCCTCCGGCAAGATCGTAAGTATCCGGATTCCTGAATGATTTATAATTTCTCTTTTGTGTCACATAGTGTCCTTCTAATGCCGCATACAACTTGCAGTCCGGCCGAGGAGGATCTACCCGCTTCATCGAGCGGGTCCTTGGCCCGTCGGATGTGGATTCCATCCCGACCGCCTGCACCCCTCGTGACGCCGAGGACGCCGAGGTGGGATCCCAGGAGGGGACCCGCCAGGAGGGGGAGGCTCCGAAGGTGCCGCAAGGCAGCCTCCCGGACTTTGCGCTGGACTCCATGCCGGAACCCGCAGTGGTTCCGGAGTCCGGCAGGCGGCCCCTTCGTAAGAAGGGCAAGACCGTGACGCCGGCATCCTCCGTCCAACCGGAGGCGCCGGACAACTTGTTGGAGGCGCTCAACGGCGCTTCCATCGAGGAAGAACACCGCACTATCATGAGTGCGGTGATTAAGAAGGTTCAGCTCGCCAAGAGCGGGCTGACCGAAGCCTGCAGCAGCCTTCTTACAGGCTTTGAGGTAAGAAGTTTAAAATATGTAATGTAGTACCGCATGGATAGTAGCCCCTAATGCCCAGTTCGGTGTTCGGAAAGAAAAAGCCGGACTGAGGATCTAAAAAGATATACGCAGGAGTTCTAAAAATATGTCAATATCGGATTGCAGGCTGCGCTGCTGACCTCTGCCGCATTGACTGCGAAGGTCGGTGCTTTGAAGCAAGACCTCGAGCGAACCGAGAACGAGCTCGGCCTTGCCAAGAAGCAGCTCGAGGACAAAGAAGGTGGGTAACACCGTAATAAATTTGTACCTTACAGAAAAGGATTTTGGTTGCAATAGAAATAACAAGCATAACTTGGGCACTGCAGGGGCCACGAACGAGGTGGCGACCCTGAAGGAGGCCGTGTCCACAGCCGAACACAATGCGGCCGCGGAACGAGCAGAGCGAGAGAAGCAGGAGGCACGGGTGGTGGAGGTGCGGCAAGAGCTCCAGGCTCTCATGGAAAACCATGAGAGTTTGGAGCGCGACTCAAAGACTTGAGAGTCCGAGCTTGCCTCGGCTCTTGAGAGTGCCAAAGCCGCTAAGGCTAAAGCCCATAAGGCCGTTCAGGAGATGGAGGCGGTGAAGAAAATAGCGGCGGGTAAGGCATTTTTCATGCAAAGCAAGCATGTGAATGTGAATTACCTATTACTTACCCGAATCCGGAGCTCTCCAGGAGCGTTTGCAGATCTGCCTCGCAGCGTGTCCGATGCCGCCGCATTCTACCGGGCCAAGGAGGGGAGATCAACGGAGAAGGTCTTCTGGTCTCAGTACGCTAAGGCCGGACATCCGGTGCCCCTTAGAGACCAGCTGAAGCAGCTGGTCGAGCTCCACAAGGTAGCCGAGCAGGCCATGAAGGGCCTCATAGTCCGGCTGTGGCCTGAAGAGGCCATGCCTGGGAGCTACTTCGGCATGGTGCGGCCGCTGGTGGATGCGTGTCCATGGGTGGAAGTCACCAAGCGCTCCGCCTGCATTGATGGTGCCCGTCGGGCCCTTGCCCACGCAAAGGTGCACTGGGGCAGGCTGGATGCTGAGAAGCTTATCACAGACGCGCCGCCGGCGGGCAAGGAGTATCGTACGCCCGAAATGTACTATAAGAGTGTCCTGAAGCGTGCCTGCAAGATTGCGGATGAGTGCCCCAAAGATGTAATTATTGAGTAAACTCGCAATGTGTTATCCTGTGCGCTGAAAACTTTGTTCATATGCGCTAAGCAATGCTTATTGATTTAAAATATTACCTTCTGTGCGGCCGTTTATTAAATCTGAGAGATGGCAAGTCGTCGGCTTCAGCCCCCATGCCTCGAGTGCTGGGGTGTTCAGGATAAACTTGAGCACTCTTGTTCCCATTTTTGGGTCCATCTAGGGAGGCGCTCAACACAACGAACAAGGCAACCGGACTTATAATGCTTGAACACTCTCACTTAGCCATAGAATTCTATAATTTTAAATTTCGGTGAAGCCCCTAGTGTTCGGAAGACCGAATTCGGGGCGCTATCCACGCCTTGGCCGGACATAGCCGGTTCCTCGCTCTAAGCGGCATAAGTCTTTAGGGACTCGAAAAGACCTCTCGAACAGCGACCAGCTCTCGCCTTATCATGACAGTCAGTTTTAGCTTTCTCCACCGAGGCGCTCGCCTAGCTCAACCGGGGCGCAATCGCAGTGGTTCTCCCAGTGCTACCTTAGCCGACGAAACGGAACGTAAGGTACCAAAACATGGGAGCCGGGCAAACCCAACTATTGACCCAAGACATGATTTGGAGCCGATGCATATAGTGCTATAAGTTCGGGGTGCCGCACTTGTGAAAGTGTTCGGACTTATCACACCATAATGCGGGGAACATAAGCCCCTGGTGTATTCGGCCGTACTAGAGTGTACGGATGCAAGATGTCATGAATGAACATATATAAGAAAAGGAATGCAATGATAAGCGAAAAGTGATGCATTGTTTATTCAAGGAATTCTGCCATGAGTGCAGAACGATACAAATAGTGCGGTAAGCAAGGGATTGGACTATTTAAATATGTCCCCCTCCAGGGGTAGGTTGCGGACTGGTGTATTTAACAAATTTAATGCTCATAATGGAGACCACCTGAGTGTTCGTCGTAGCCTTTGTCCTTCCCTGGCTGTTGCATCGTGAGTTCGACAGGTTCGGCGCCGGACAGGGTCTCTGGTAAATGGAGTCCTGTGGATAAAAAAAGAAGAAAGAAAAATAAAAAGAGCGACACACTTAAGAGCCCCTGGTGTGGTTGAGCCGCACTCTGGGCCTGTCGTGGTCGTGCCCCTCCCCCTATGCCCATGGTATCTCCAGAGCGTAATGATGTACGCGAAGAGCTGCTCTTGCAATCATGCAAGGGCTGGGGTTGGGGCCGCATTGCTACGCGTGCTCGAAACGTGCCAGGTGGTCTTGATTGATGTTACTCCGGGCGCATTTGGCCATGTCCGGTCGTTTAAGGCCGGACTCGAAAATTTCCTTAAAAGGCTGCTCTGTACTTCTGCCGTGAGAGCCGCTGTGTGTTCCTCCGTTCGGAGGGAGCGTTCAGTATTTCCTTTGACCGTGATGACTCCACGAGGGCCTGGCATCTTGAGCTTAAGGTATGCATAATGCGGCACCGCGTTGAACTTTGCAAACGCGGTTCGTTCGAGCAGAGCGTGATAGCCACTGCGGAACGGGACTTTGTCGAAGATTAACTCCTCGCTTCGAAAATTATCCGGGGATCCGAAGACCACTTCCAGTGTGACTGATCCTGTACAATTGGCCTCAACACCGGGTATGACGCCTTTGAAGGTCGTCTTTGTGGGTTTAATCCTTGAGGGGTCTATGCCCATCTTGCGCACTGTATCCTGATAAAGCAGGTTCAGGCTGCTGCCGCCGTCCATCAGGACTCTAGTCAGGTGAAATCCATCGACGATTGGGTCTAAAACCAATGCGGCAAATCCACCATGGCGGATACTGGTGGGGTGGTCCCTTCGATCAAAAGTGATTGGGCAAGAGGACCATGGATTGAACTTCGGGGCGACTGGCTCCGTCGCATATACGTCCCTAAGTGCACGCTTCCGCTCCCTCTTGGGTATGTGGGTTGCGTATATCATGTTTACCGTCCGCACTTGTGGGGGGAAACCCTTCTGTCCTCTACTGTTCGGCGGCCGAGTCTCTTCCTCATCATCGCTATGCAGCCCCTTGTCATTGTTTTCGGCAATTAACTTGCGTGCCTGCTTGAATACCCAACAGTCCCTGTTGGTGTGGTTAGCTGGCTTTTCGGGGGTGCCATGTATCTGGCAAGAGCGGTCGAGTATTCGGTCCAAATTGGACGGACCCGGAGTAGTTCTTTTAAATGGCTTCTTCCGCTGACCGGGTTTAGAGCCTTTGAATCCGGCGTTGACTACCGTATCCTCATTGTTATCGCGATTAACACGGCGTTTGTTTTTGTTTCGACGCGACCTGCCATTGCGGTCCTTAGTGTCCGGACTGCCAGCATTTTTGCTGAGGTTGTTGCTGCGGGCTAGCCAGCTGTCCTCCCCCGCACAGAAGCGGGTCATGAGTGATGTGAGGGCTGCCATGGATTTCGGCTTTTCCTGTCCTAGGTGCCGGGCCAGCCACTCGTCGCGGATGTTGTGTTTGAAGGCTGCAAGGGCCTCTGCATCCGGACAGTCGATGATTTGATTTTTCTTCGTTAAGAACCGTGTCCAGAACTATCTGGCCGATTCATCTGGCTGCTGAATTATGTGGCTTAGGTCATCGGCGTCTGGTGGTCACACATATGTGCCCTGGAAGTTGTCGAGGAATGCGGCTTCCAGGTCCTCCCAGCACCCAATTGACTCTGCGGGCAGGCTGTTAAGCCAATGCCGAGCTGGTCCTTTAAGCTTGAGTGGGAGATACTTGATGGCGTGGAGATCGTCGCCGCGGGCCATATGGATATGAAGGAGATAATCCTCGATCCAAACCGCGGGGTCTGTTGTTCCATCGTAGGATTCAATGTTTACGGGTTTAAACCCTTCAGGGATTTGATGATCCATTACTTCGTCTGTGAAGCATAGTGGGTGTGCGGCACCTCTATATTGAGCAATATCACGACGTAGCTCAAGAGAGCGTTGTCTGCTGTGTTCGGCCCGGCCGGAGTTGCTGTATCCGGTGCGACCGTAGTCGTCGTGGGTCGTGGGGCACCCACGTTATCCATAAATAGATCTGGATTGTCTTGCCTTGTCCTCCAATATGTCCCGCAAGTCCGGCGCATTCCCCCGTGGCTTCGTACTTTTCGAGCGGTGCCGGGGTACGGTTCTGGTGGAGGGCTTAGATGCCTCTCTGTCACGGCCACGAGGTGGTCGGTCTGCCGTATTGTGCGCTGGTGATGAAGGTTTATATGCCTCCTCCTCTAATCGGGGGAGCAACTTGCATTTTGGGTAGCTTTTGGAGGGGCGTTCGAGTTCATACTCTTCGGCCGCCAGCACTTCAGTCCATCTGTCGGCTAGCAGATCTTGATCAGCTTGAAGCTGTTGCTGCTTTTTCTTTAGGCTATTTGCCGTGGCCATTAGCCTGCGTTTAAAATGCTCTTGTTCAACGGGATCCTCTGGCACGATGAATTCGTCGTCGTTGAGGCTTGCCTCGTCTCCGGAGGAAGGCATGTAATTATCATCCTCGACCTCTTCGTCTGCCGCTCTCTCGTGAGGGCTGGCTTCTGCATCCTCCTGCGCTGAATCTTGCTGGAGGGGGTTGTCTTCGGCACTCTCTGGGGTGTTATTATCTCCGGTGCCGGAATCTCCATTCTTGCTGTGGCGGGATTTAGAGCGGCGCCGCTGACGTCGGCGCTTGGGCTGTTTCTTAGGGGAACCTGCCTCCGCTGCTTCTTCGCTGTTCCCGTCCTTCGGGATGTCCACCATGTATATGTCGTATGACGAGGTGGTCTTCCAGTGCCCCGTATGCGCTGGTTCTTGATCGTCTCCGGCATCGTCGTCCATACCGTCGATGTCTTCGGAGTCGTAGTCTAGCATGTCGGTTAGATCATCGACAGTGGCTACAAAGTGGGTGGTGGGTGGGCCTTGAATTTCTTCGTCGTCCGCATCCCAACCATCCTGACTGCAGTCCGGCCAGGGCTCTCCTGACAACGAGAGATGCTTTAGCGAATTCAAGATGTCGCCAAAGGGTGAGTGCTAAAAGATGTCTGCAGCGGTGAACTCCATGATCGGCGCCCAATCAGATATGATTGGCAGGGGCGCAGGAGGTTCGGAGTCCGGCAGGGAGTCCAGCACCTTGGAGTCACGAGCTTTATAAGGAACACGGTCAGTATTCGGCTCCATCGCCGTAGAAGTTGCAGCTCCCGAGGCGGTGTCCAGCCACCTGTCCTCGATCTGCGCGGTCTGCTCCGAACTATGGGTCAGAGCGGATTCGTGTGCAGCCTCCAAGGTACTGTCCGGCGGCAGAGCTAGATCATGCCCATCGTGACAGTGCGGCACGCTCGGCTGTGGCTCGAATCCATCAAAGATCAAGTCTCCACGGATGTCAGCTGTGAAGTTTAGGCTTCCAAATCTGACCTGATGGCCAGGGGCGTAGCTTTCGTTCTGCTCCAGATGGCCAAGTGAATTGGCCCGCAGTGCGAAGCTGTCGAATACGAAGATCTGTCCGGGGAGAAAAGTCTCACCCTGGACTGCGTTGTTGTTTGAAGAATCCATCAAGCCTATCGGTGACGACACAGAGGAACTCTCAATGAAAGCACCAATGTCGGTGTCAAAACCGGCGGATCTCGGGTAGGGGGTCCCGAACTGTGCGTCTAGGCGGATGGTAACAGGAGATAAGGGACATGATGTTTTTACCCAGGTTCGGGCCCTCTCGATGGAGGTAAAACCCTACTCCTGCTTGATTGATATTGATGATATGGGTAGTACAAGAGTGGATCTACCACGAGATCAGGGAGGCTAAACCCTAGAAGCTAGCCTATGGTATGATTGTTGTAATGGTTGTGTGTCCTACGGACTAAAACCCTTCGGTTTATATAGACACCGGAGAGGGCTAGGGTTACACAGAGTCGGTTACAATGGTAGGAGATCTACATATCCGTATCGCCAACCTTGCCTTCTACGCCAAGGAAAGTCCCATCCGGAAACGGGACGAAGTCTTCAATCTTGTATCTTCATAGTCTTGGAGTCCGGCCGATGATGATAGTCCGGCTATCCGGACACCCCCTAGTCCAGGACTCCCTCAGTGGCTTTGCCACAAATACGATGTCAACTACATGATCATGCAAAGCAATATGACAATGATGAAGCGTGTCATAATAAATGGAACGATGGAAAGTTGCATGGAAATATATCTCGGAATGGCTATGGAAATGCCATAATAGGTAGGTATGGTGGCTGCTTTGAGGAAGGTAATGGTGGGTGTATGGTACCGGCGAAAGTTGCGCTGCACAAGAGAGGCTAGCAATGGTGGAAGTGTGAGAGTGCGTATAATCCATGGACTCAACATTAGTCATAAAGAACTCACATACTTATTGCAAAAATCTACAAGTCATCAAAACCAAGCACTACGCGCATGCTCCTAGGGGAAGGGTTGGCAGGAGTTAACCATTGTGCGGTCCTGACCTCCACACAAAGGAAGACAATCAAAAAATAAATCATGCTCCAACTTCATCACATAACGGTTCACCATACGTGCATGCTATGGGAATCACAAACTTTAACACAAGTATCCCTCAAACTAACAATTTCTCCATTAGCATGACTCTAATATCACCATCTTCATATCTCAAAACAATCATAAAGAATCAAACTTCTCATAGTATTCAACGCACTTTATATGAAAGTTTTTATTATATCCCTCTTGGATGCACATCATATTAGGACTAGTTTTATAACCCAAGCAAATTACCATGTTGTTCTAAGACTCTCAAAATAATATAAGTGAAGCATGAGAGTTCAACAATTTCTTCAAAATAAAAACACTTTCGTGCTCTAAAAAGATATAAGTGACGCACTAGAGCAAACGACAAACTACTCCGAAAGATATAAGTGAAGATCAATGAGTAGTTGAATAATTATGTGACTATGTGAAGACTCTCTAACATTTAAGAATTTCAGATCTTGTGATATTATTCAAACAGCAAGCAAAACAAAATGACGCTCCAAGCAAAACACATATCATGTGGTGAATAAAAATATAGCTCCAAGTAAAGTTACCGATGAACAAAGACGAAAGAGGGGATGGCATCTAGGGCATCCCCAAGCTTAGGCTCTTGGTTGTTTTTGGTGTACGAAAGTAGGGGCTCTCCTTTGTACCCCTTTACTTGTGCACGGGCAGTTAGAGCCGCGCCCACGGCCACACTTAGCAGGGTAGAGGAGGGATGCCAAAGCCACAAAACAATCAAAACAACACCAAGACCAGAAGCACAAAGAGTAAGAGGGCGAGGTGGACTCCCCCGGCAAGACCCTTGTCGAGGCGGTCTCCGCGACCCCGGCAAGAGCCTTGCCGGGGCAACTTGCCCGACGCCAGCGGAGTGCACCACCCTTGAGCCCGAGGTTTCCAAACGCCATCAACCACATTGGAACCAAGGCTCGGGCGGCACCTCCATGGTGGCATGTAGATCTTAGTGAAGATCATAAGCATACAAGATCAGATGAGGACCAGAAGACGATGATCCTCGGCAAGAACCTCGCTGAGGAAACCCATGAGACCTCCGGCAAGATCCTTGTCGGGGATGACCGCGATGCCACATCAAGACCCTTGTCAGGTCCCCGGCAAGACCCTTGCTGAGGACATCAGCAGGGCCACGGCCAGGCCCGCACCTGTCAAGACTCCGCCGCCGTTCCCATGCACCTGCCAGCCCAGCCAGCCAGGCGAGCACCTGCGTGGCGACGTGCGTCTCTAGGCCAACTCAGCAAGCACCTGCGTGGTGGCATGCAGATCTTTGTCAAGACACGACCACCGCGCCAGCTCAGCATCCTACCAGCCTACATGGCGCCGCACGCCTCATTGGCTAGAACGTGTGTCAAAGCAAGGCGAGGGGGCGACGGACGGACGGGCCTCGTTCCCGTCCCCAATAAAGCAAGGGGAGACCTAAGGGGCGCATTTAATGCGTCTTGTCCCGTAATGACATGCGATAAGCTCAGCTACTGTACACTTTCCACCTCCTGTGTGCCAATGTGGCATCCCCTTTTTCCTATAAAAGGAGGCCCGAGGCGTACTGGAGGGGGATACGGCTCTTTGGAGCAAGTCACACACTATAGCTAGCTCAAGAACATTCAAATATACACCAAAGCAGGACTAGGGTATTACGCACCCTCGCGGCCGAACCTGGGTAAACGATCTTTGTGCTAGCTCTTAGACCCACTCTTTCCACAGCCCCGCACCCGCCGACCATAGTAGGGATTCCAGTGATCCCATAGGTGTCGTTCCCACCGACAGTTGTCCTTGAATATTACCTTGGGGTGCCTTGGGCATCCCTAAGCTTAGTCTCTTTCCACTCCTCATTCCATAGTCCATTGAAACTTCACCCAAAACTTGAAAACTTCACAACACAAAACTCAACAGAAAATCTCATAAGTTTGTTAGTATAAGAAAATAAATCACCACTTAGGTACTGTTGTGAACTCATTCTAAATTCATATTGGTGTTATATCTAATTTATTCCTACTTTTCCATGGTTCATACCCTCCGATACTACTCATGGATTCATCAAAATAAGCAAACAACACATAGAAAACAGAATCTGTCAAAAACAGAACAGTCTGTAGTAATCCGTAACTCTCAAATACTTCTGTAACTCTGAAAATTCTGAAAAACTTAGTTCCACCTGATCAATTTGTGCACCAATCCATAGCAAAAAGAATCAGGTCAGAATCACATTTCAATAGGATTCTGGAAATTATTTACTGAGCGCAAAAGTTTCTGTTTTTCAGCAGGATCAACACAACTATCACCACAAGCTATCCTAAAGGCTTTACTTGGCACTTTAGTGAAACAAAACTATAAAAAATGATTACAATAGTAGCTTAATCATGTGAACACACAAAAACAGTAGGGGTAAATATTGGGTTGTCTCCCAACAAGAGCTTTTCTTTTATAAACTAAACTAGTGATAAAACAAGAAACTGAAAGATTTGATTGCAAGATCTAAAGATATACCTTCAAGAACTAACCTCCCCGGCAACGGCGCCAGAAAAGAGCTTGATGTCTACTATGCAGCCTTCTTCTTGTAGACATTGTTGGGCCTCCAAGTGCAGAGGTTTGTAGGACAGTAGCAAATTTCCCTCAAGTGGATGACCTAAGGTTTATCATTCCGTGGAAGGCGTAGGATGAAGATGGTCTCTCTCAAACAACCCTGCAACCAAATAACAAAGAGTCTCTTGTGTACCCAACATACCCAATACAATGGTAAATTGTATAGGTGCACTAGCTCGGCGAAGAGATGGTGATACAAGTGCAATATGGATGGTAGATATAGGTTTTTGTAATCTGAAAATATAAAAAAGCAAGGTAGCAAGTAACAAAAGTGAGCGAAAACGGTATTGCAATGCTTCGAAACAAGGCCTAGGGTTCATACTTTCACTAGTGCAAATTCTCTCAACAATAATAACATAATTTGATCATATAACAATCCATCAACGTGCAACAAAGAGTCACTCCAAAGTCACTAATAGCAGAGAACAAACAAAGAGGTTATTGTTGTAGGGTACAAAACCACCTCAAAGTTATTCTTTCCGATCAATCCATTGGGCTATTCCTATAAGTGTCACAAACAGTCCTAGAGTTCATAGTAAAATAACACCTTAAGACACACATCAACCAAAACCCTAATGTCACCTAGATACTCCAATGTCACCACAAGTATCCGTGGGTTTGATTATACGATATGCATCACACAATCTCAGATTCATCTATTCAAACCAACACAAAGAACTTCATAGAGTGCCCCAAAGTTTCTACCAGAGAGTCAAGATGAAAACGTGTGCCAACCCCTATGCATAAGTTCAGAAGGTCACTGAACCCGCAAGTTGATCACCAAAACATACATCAAGTAGATCATGTGAATATCACATTTTCACCACAGATAAGCACATTCAGGACATACATCAAGTGTTCTCAAATCCTTAAAGACTCAATCCGATAAGATAACTTCAAAGGGAAAACTCAATCCACTACAAGAAGGTAGAGGGGGAGAAATATCATAAGATCCAACTACACACTACAAAAAAAATACACTTCCGTGATGATACGTGTTTGTCACAGTAGGTCGCGTTTTTTGTCATGCATGTACATCCATGACAAATTTATGACAGAATCAAGATAGTCATACCTGTGCTGTCATAGAAGTTTTCCATGACATTACCAAAATTATCATCACGGAAGTGTCCACTTCCATGACGATAAATCGCGCGTCACAGAACTGCTTTCATCAAGGGTGACCGACACATGGCATCCATCGTAACGGAACGCCGTTAAGCTATCGGGTCGGGTTTTGGATCCGATAACCCGTTAACAACCCTGACCAATGAGGATTTTCCACGTGTAAAATCATCATTGGCTGGAGGAAACACGTGTCGGCTCACCGTTGGGACAGATGTCATCCGCTCATTGGACCGAAGGCGCCTATGATACGGCGACACGTGGCATGGCCCAACAAAGGCCCATTCCTGTGAAAAGGCCGGCCCGTTTGACTTGGTCAAAAGGTGGCGGGCCGGCCCACGGAAAGCCTGTTAACGGCCTGTTCGCATATAGCCCATTTACAGCCCGCTAACCCAGGGCCCGTTACGCCCTATCCGAATTAGGCCCAGTAGCGTCATTTGGGCCGTCCAATATGATTCAACCTGTTTTAACTTCTGGCCCATGTGTGGCCCATGACTTCTTTCGGCCCATATGAGGACCTTTGTAACTCTTGGCCCATTAACGACCCGTGGTGGAACTGGCTCGTAATGAACAGTGTATCACTTTATACCCATTAATGGGCCGTTATTCCATTTGGTCATTTCCAGCCCAAGTTATCTTTCGGCCTTCTTAGGGCCCATTGATTCTTGGGCTCATTTGCAGCATTCGGTTATATACGGCCCGTTACTGTCATTTTCTGCTTGTGGGCCAAATTCAGCCCGTCGTTATAGTTGGCCCGTTTGCGGACCGTTAATACGTTGGGCCGTTTTCATGTAAAAAAACCCGTTGGGCTGTTTTCATAGAGTTATCAAATACGGCCTATTAACGGCCCATTATGGTCCACGAATAGTACGACCCATGATTGGCGAAATGATGATACGCCCCGTAGAAGGCCCATGGATCCTACGGCCCGCATGAGGCCCATGGATAGTACGGCCCGTAGAAGGCCCATGGACCCTACGGCTCATAGAAGGCCCATTGATCCCTAAGGCCAGTATAGAAGGCCGATGGATCCTACGGCCCGTATAGAAGGCCAATGCTCCTACGGCCAAACGAAGGCACATGGATCATACGGCCTGCAGGAGGCCAATGGTTACAACAGTCCGTGTGTTGCCATGATTATTTTGGCCTAGTTACCAAAAATAGGCTATTGTGGCCACTAGAAAAACACAGAAAAAGAACTGCAGTGACTACAAGCAAACAACTAAACAAGACAATAAGGAAATAAATAAGCAAGCAATTAAGGCTAGCCTATTACCGCTATTACACATATTACATCCACTGGGCATCAAAGTTCGCCACCAGTGCAAATATAGGGAACAAAGCAGCATATTACATACACTAGCCGTCAAAATTGGCCACCAGTGCAAATAAACGCGGCAGCAAAACAAGAGCATAACTGAAACAACTTCAGAAGAGCTCAAGAAACGTTATCCTGGGTATCCACCATGCTGGCAATAAGCTTAGCAAGCTGATTAGCTTTGTCCTGTTTGGCGCTAAAATCCTCCAACGCTTGCTGTTGCACCAGAAAGTATACATCTGAATGCTCCAGGGACTTCCGCAGTCCTTCTGCTTCTTGTCGCAGCACAGCTGATCGATGTCTTTCAGCTTGTAGTTGAGACTCAAGAAACCGAACTGATTCAGAAGTGAGTTTGAATAGCTTGTGCAAGCGGTAGTGGCCAGTACCTCGAACACTAAACCAAGACAGGACTTTGGGGTTGTCTCGCTGTCTTCAAGATAGTCTTCCTTAGCTGTTTTATCAGCTTTGTTGGAGACCAACAAGGATGTGTCACTATCCTGAACCTTATATGCATTACTTCCTTTACCATTGCTTAATAAGGCACTCTTCACCAATATTCTGTCAGCATTCTAAAAGAAGAAACAAGCAGACACATAACAAGTTTAGCATGTACTAGTATATGAAACTCATTTCGGTGAACCAGTTCATTAGTAAGGTGGACAGGATTAAACTACCAAGTCTTCTATTGCCAAGAACTAGTACATAATAAAAGCATCAAACAAACATATATCTATGTCCTATGGTCACTGCATTGTCTTGCCAAATCAAAATAGAGACACGGTTAAAATCATATCAGTTCAAGACAAAGCAGCAGTGAAAGAACACAAAGCGTGGGAAACTACACGGCACAACAAGATTTCAGATGGGTACCATGGGTCTACATGTACAACAACACTATTGGCTCTGTTGTGATGCTAGTAATGTGCATGATATGAAACTCAACTGTATACACAATTGAAATTGAAATCAAAAGAGCTATTGATAAGAGCAAACCTGTTAAAGAAACATGCGTGAACATACCTGCCATGCCATTGGAGTTTCGATTGGATCCTTCAATTTAAAAATAAGTTTGTATGAGTAAATACAATGATACAAGAGCAAAGCAATCATAGTTAAAAAAGGCACGCCTAAGCGAGCGCTTAAGCGCGCCTAGGCTCTAGGCGTTGGCAAAACGCATTGCGCATAACTACGCTTAATCTGTGCATAACTGCGCATAAGCATGCGCTTTGGTCAGTAAAGTGCAAGGCGGTGGCAAAACACATAATTAACGCCTAGCGCTTTTTTGAACTATGATAGCAATGGAATCTTAAATTAGAACAGTTGTTCTTCAGGTTTTGGCACTTGTTCTACATGAACAGAGTACAGTAAGACGCAACAATATAATACTTAAAAATAGAAAATGAGCTCATAGACCTTACCACATTCTTGGTTCGGGACCAGTACAGAACAAGGCGTTCCCAGTCATCGTCCAGTAAATGTGTCTCAGGAGAACATAAGGGGATTTGATGAGTTTCTTTGCCAGTGAAGTACATTTTCTTCAGGTAATTCCGATATTGCCACCAAGCATTCTTGAAGATAGAAGAGGTATTAGCACAGGTTACCTCATCCTGAGTTTTCAAATCGGTCCTTCTCTATAGAGAAAAATGGGAAAATTTGATGTATTATAACCATCATGGAGGTAGGATGTATGGGACGAAGAAAAGTAATTGCCATGAATAACATTACTTACACATAACTCCTGGACAAAGACCTGCAACTGGCATTTTCCTTCATCTTCAGTATAATATTTACAAGATGGGAAGATACGCACATACGATTTAACAACATCAAATGTGATAGATGCTAAACTACGACTGGCTGGTTGTGCTTCCTCCACGGGAATAGGCGTACTAACTGGTGGAGCTGGGGTTCGCCGTGATAGTACTGGCCCTTTGGGCACTGGAGCTGCCTTGCTAACTGCTCTTGTTTGGGAGCTCTATGGTGGAGATGGTGTTGTGTCAACAGGAACTGGGTTACTATCGGCTGGGGTTGGGGTTAGATTGGGTGAAGCTGGTTCTCTGTCCATCGCAGTAGGGGTACAATCTGTGAGAGTTTGGGTTATGTGTGGTAGGGCTGGTTCTTGTGCATGTACAACCGAGGTGCTATCTCCACCAATAGGTAGCACTGTTTTATTTGAAGACCGTGTGTTTATTCCACTAGATACTGGCATCACCCGCTCCAATTCAAATGGCTGATAAACAGGAAACATAGTTGAATGTACAGATATTGTATGAGAGATAGATGCAATAGATAGTGTGGAAAAAAGAGGGCATGAAATAGTTGACATGTATATTGTTTAACTAAAACGGATAGCATGACATAATTTCACATATATGATGTCTATCTAAGCTGGATAGGATAGCATAACATAATTCAAAGATATGATGAATAACAAAACAGGATCGCATGACATAATTCACCTACATGTTATCTAAGTAATCAGGATCGCATCATTTAATTCACATATGTGATTTATATGCTAAACAGAGGGCATTCGATATGATGTCTGAACTAAGAACATGGTGTTGAATATTGTGTATATGATGTCTAAACTATGCAATGCAAGACACCGTATGCATGATATGAGCAGTATAACCGTGCCAAGTTAGAGCATACACCTCAGTAGGGGAATAGGACTGTTCATCTGTCTCTGAATCCATCTCTAAGGAGCTATCGGGACCCAACAAGAGATCTGCTTCGATAGGTAGCACTGTCTGCTCTGAAGGCCTTGTTTTCACTCCAGATTTTTCCATCTCCCACCCAAATGGCTGATTCACAGGAAGAGTAGTTTAATGTACAAACATTGTCGACAAATGGAAATGTAAAGAAGCAAAGGATGGGCAAGATATCATTCAAATATATGATGCCTGGTTAAACAGGATGGCATTGCATATTTCACATATATTATGGCTGGCTAAAAGACATGAGACTGCATAATTCCCATATATGATATAGAAACTAAACATGTGGCAATACAGAACATGTCTAAACTAAGCAGATGACATATATGATGTCAAAAGTAGGCACTGCAAGGCAACATATGCATGATATGACTAACATCATCATGCCAAGGTAGAGCAAACACCTTGGGGGGGTAAATAGGAGTGGTCAGCGGCGTCTGAATCCGCCTTAGAACAGATATCTTCCTCTGGATTACAATCTGGAGAAGGGTGGGGAGGGTTTGCCATTGAACCCACCATGGAGCGATGTCTGCATGACATTGTATTGCCGCGCAAAACTCTTCTCTTTTTCTCTACATGTTCAGCATGACTGTGTACAATATCTGACATGCATACGAAAAAATATGGTGAGATTATGTAAGGAGAGCATGCAGAAATTTAGAGTGATGGTAACAACCAGTGGATGGATCCAAAAATAATGATAGCAGGCTGATGATTGCTTTAAATTAATAAAAAGACAGATGATGATTGCTTTACTATTTGTTTCCCACCCAAGATGAACAACATAGGCATACCCTAGGTGAACCAGATATTAGACAGACATACTATTCATTGCTGCCTCGATATGTGCCCCACAACTAATTTAGAACTCAAGTTTGAACATGAATTTGGACCTGCGTTGGGAGTTCAAGAGCTGAACAGGACGATAAAGTAGCAGGTAAGTTTAAGCAATGCATAACATAAGCAGAAATAAAAGAGTGCGACCTCTCTTGTGGACCCGTGTACTCCTCAGGTTCATCTGCTGAGTCGATGATGGTGATGCCGTTGGGGTGCGTGTCGGCGGCAGGGAAGGAGATCTGAGGCGGCGAAAGACGGTCAGGAGTCGTGATGTCTGGTTTGGTGGATGCTTCTATCGATGGAGCAGCTCAGGTGAGGTGGACGACGTCGCGGCAGGAGCAGGACAAACCACACAAAGTTCCCTTCGACACGTATCTGTAACTGAAGTAATTCTGTAAGGGCTCATTTGGCTTGCATGATTCTTAAAACGCAGGGATAGGAAAAACACCGGAATAGGATAGGAAAATGCACATGGTAAACAGAGCATTTGTAAACACAGGATTTCTATCAACTTGGGTGTTTGGTTTACTGGAATTGGAAGAGCAGAGGAATGCAAAGAAACATGGCCAAAATAAAGAGAAACCATATGAAAGCATGTACAGTTAGAATGTTATTCTGGCACTAATGCACTTGGTCTTGTTTTCATGCATAGGATTTTGAAAAGTAGGTCTGGGTGGATGTTTTGCTTCATTCCTTTCAACAAAATGCATGAATAATTGAATAGTAGAGTGCCATTGGAAAATTCCCTATTGCTATGTTTTTCCGTTGAACCAAAATAGCCCAAATGGACCGACGTGAATGTATAGTAATAAGTGATGCAACAAGTGTACAACCTCTTTGCCGTAGTCGTGTCGACCTCAGCATCATTTGGTTGGTTGCTGAAGCAGTTTAGGCAGAGGTGGCTGTCGGAGGTGTGGAGGAAAATCTGAGGAATCTGTAGACGGCGTCCAGGGCACTGCTCTGTTGTGATGGATCGTTCTGTCATTGGAGCAGCTCCGGTGAGCCGTAAGACGTCAAGGCTGAAGCAGCACAAGACAGACATCGTCAATCTCAAGTGGGATTCTAATAGCATCTCCAATAGATGATGAAAAATGGATGTAAAATTAACATCACCAAAAACCACCTGACTACAACAGATGAGGTAAAAACTGTTGACTCTGAACTTAACTGTCGAAACTGAAATTAACTATGGAATCTGAATGCTACTGTCGAAACTGAATGCAATGGTAGCAGAGAGGCACTTGACATGTAATTTAGGGAGGTGAGGGAGTCCTGGACTAGGGGGTGTCCGGACAGCCGGACTATCATCGTCCGACGGACTCCAAGACTACGAAGATACAAGATTGAAGACTCCGTCCCGTGTCCGGATGGGACTTTCCTTGGCGTGGAAGGCAAGCTTGGCAATACGGATATGTAGATCTCCTACCATTGTAACCGACTCTGTGTAACCCTAGCCTCCTCCGGTGTCTATATAAACCGGAGGGCTTTAGTCCGTAGGACACAACATACATTACAACAATCATACCATAGGCTAGCTTTAGGATTTAGCCTCCTTGATCTCGTGGTAGATCTACTCTTGCACTACCCATATCATCAATATTAATCAAGCAGGACGTAGGGTTTTACCTCCATCAAGAGGGCCCGAACCTGGGTAAAACATCGTGTCCCTTGTCTCCTGTTACCATCCGCCTAGACGCACAGTTCGGGACCCCCTACCCGAGATCCGCCGGTTTTGACACCGACATTGGTGCTTTCATTGAGAGTTCCTCTGTGTCGTCACCGATAGGCTCGATGGCATCTTCAGTCAACGACACTATCCAGGGTGAGACTTTTCTCCCCGGACAGATCTTCGTATTCGGCGGCTTCGCACTGCGGGCTAATTCTCTTGGCCATCTGGAGCAGATCGAAAGCTACGCCCCTGGCCATCAGGTCAGATTCGGAAGCCTAAACTTCACAGCCGACATCCGCGGGGACTTGATCTTCGACGGGCTCGAGCCACAGCCAAGCGCGCCGCACTGTTACGATGGGCATGATCTAGCTCTGCCGCCGAACAGTGCCTTGGTGGCCGCACACGAATCCGCTCTGGCCCTTAGTCCGGAGCCGATTGCCCAGATCGAGGACCGGTGGATGGACACCGCCTCGGGGGCTGCAACTTCTATGGCGATGGAGCCGAAAATTAACCTTATCCCTCGTGAAGCTCGTGACTCCAAGGTGCCGGACTCCTTGCCGGACTCCGGACCTCCCACGCCCCTACCAATCCAATCTGATTGGGCGGCGGTTATGGAATTCACTGCCGCAGACATCTTCCAACACTCGCCCTTTGGCGACATCCTAAATTCGCTAAAGCATCTCTCGCTATCCGGAGAGACCTGGCCGGATTATGGCCAGGATGGTTGGGATACGGACGGCGAAGAAATTCAGAGCCCACCCACCACCCACTTTGTAGCCACTGTCGACGATCTAACCGACATGCTCGACTACGACTCCGAAGACATCGACGCTATGGACGACGATGCCGGAGACGAACAGGAACTAGCGCCTACAGGGCACTGGAAGACCACCTCGTCATACGACATATACATGGTGGATACCCCAAAAGATGGGGACGGCGAAGAAGCAGCGGAGGCAGATTCTCTAAAGAAACAGCCCAAGCGCCGGCGTCAGCAGCGCCGCTCTAAATCCCGCCACAGCAAGAATGGAGATTCCGGCACAGGAGATAATAATACCCCAGAGAGTGCCGAAGATAATCCCCTCCAGCAAGACTCAGCGCAGGAGGATGCAGAAGCAAGCCCTCACGAGGGGGCGGCAGGCGAAGAGGTCGAGGACTATAACTATATACCTCCCTCCGAAGACGAGGCAAGCCTCAACGACGATGAATTCGTCGTGCCCGAGGATCCCGTCGAACAAGAGTGTTTTAAACGCAGGCTTACCGCCACGGCAAATAGCCTAAAGAAAAAGCAGCAGCAGCTTCAAGCTGATCAGGATCTGCTGGCCGATCGATGGACCGAGGTCCTCGCGGCCGAGGAGTATAAACTCGAACGCCCCTCCAAAAGCTACCCAAGACGTAAGTTGCTCCCCCGATTAGAGGAGGAAGCATACATACCTTCATCACCAGCGCATGATACGGCCGACCGACCACCCCATGGTCGGGACAGAGAGGCATCCAGGCCCTCCACCAAGACCGTACCCCGGCATCGCTCCAAAAGTACGAAGCCAAGAGGGAACACGCCGGACTTGCGAGATGTATTGGACGACAAACCAAGGCAATCCAGATCCATCTATGGATCACGTGGGCGCCCCACGACCCACGACAAATATCGTCGCGCCGGATACAATAACCCCGGCCGGGCCGAACACAGCAGACAACGCTCTCTTGAGCTACGTCGTGATATTGCCCAATATAGAGGCGCCGCACACCCGCTATGCTTCACTGACGAAGTAATGGATCATCAAATCCCTGAAGGGTTTAAACCCGTAAACATTGAATCCTATGATGGAACAACAGACCCAGCGGTTTGGATCGAAGATTATCTCCTTCACATCCATATGGCCCGTGGCGACGATCTCCATGCCATCAAGTATCTCCCACTCAAGCTTAAAGGACCAGCTCGGCATTGGCTTAACAGCTTGCCCGCAGAGTCAATTGGGTGTTGGGAAGACCTGGAAGCCGCATTCCTCGACAACTTCCAGGGCATGTATGTGCGGCCACCAGACGGCGATGACCTAAGCCACATAATTCAGCAGCCAGACGAATCGGCCAGACAATTCTGGACACGGTTCTTGACAAAGAAAAACCAAATCGTCGACTGTCCGGATGCAGAGGCCCTCGCAGCCTTCAAACATAACATCCGCGACGAGTGGCTAGCCCGGCACCTGGGACAGGAAAAGCCGAAATCCATGGCAGCCCTCACATCATTAATGACCCGCTTTTGCGCGGGAGAGGATAGCTGGCTAGCTCGCAGCAACAACCTCAGTAAAAATTCTGGCAGTCCGGATACTAAGGACCACAATGGCAGGTCGCATCGAAGCAAAAATAAACGCCGCATTAACGGCGACGACAAGGAGGATACGGCAGTCAACGCCGGATTCCGAGGCTCTAAACCCGGTCAGCGGAAGAAGCCATTCAAAAGAACCACTACGGGTCCGTCCAATTTGGACCGAATACTCGACCGCTTATGCCAGATACATGGCACCCCTGAAAAGCCAGCTAATCACACCAACAGAGATTGCTGGGTGTTCAAGCAGGCAGGCAAGTTAATTGCCGAAAACAACGACAAGGGGCTAAACAGCGACAACGAGGAAGAGACCTGACCGCCGAACAATAGAGGACAGAAGGGTTTCCCCCCACAAGTGCGGACGGTGAACATGATCTACGCAACCCATATACCCAGGAGGGAGCGGAAGCGTGCACTACGGGACGTATACGCGATGGAGCCAGTTGCCCCGAAGTTCAATCCATGGTCCTCTTGTCCGATCACTTTCGATCGATGAGACCATCGACCAGCATCCGCCATGGCGGATTCGCCGCATTGGTTTTAGACCCAATCGTCGATGGATTTCACCTCACAAGAGTCCTGATGGACGGCGGCAGTAGCCTGAACCTGCTTTATCAGGATACAGTGCGCAAGATGGGCGTAGACCCGTCAAGGATTAAACCTACAAAGACAACCTTTAAAGGCGTCATACCGGGTGTGGAGGCCAATTGTACAGGCTCAGTCACACTGGAAGTGGTCTTCGGATCCCCGGATAATTTCCGGAGCGAGGAATTAATCTTCGACATAGTCCCATTTCGCAGCGGCTATCACGCTCTGCTCGGACGAACCGCGTTTGCAAAGTTCAACACGGTGCCGCATTATGCATACCTCAAGCTCAAGATGCCAGGCCCTCGTGGAGTCATCACAGTCAACGGAAATACGGAACGCTCCCTCCGAACGGAGGAACATACAGCGGCTCTCGCGGCAGAAGTACAGAGCAGCCTTTTAAGGCAATTTTCGAGTCCGGCTGTTAAACGGCCGGATACAGCCAAATGTGCCTGAAGCAACACCAACTGAGACCACCTGGCACGATTCGAGCACACATAGCAATACGGCCCTAACCCCCGCCCTCGCATGATTGCAAGAACAACCCTCCGCGTACATCATTACGCTTTGGAGATACCATGGGCGTAGGGGAAGGGGCTCGCAAGTGTGCCACTCTTTCTTATTATTATTTTTCTTCTTTATGTACACAGGAATCCGTTAGCCAGAGGCCCTATCCGGCGGTGAACCTGCCGAACTCATGATGAAACAGCCAGGAAGTAAAGAATGCGGCGACGAACACTCAGGTGGTCTCAATTACGAGCATTAAATTTGATTATATACACCAAGTCCGCAGCCCATCCCTGGAGGGGGACATGTTCAACTAGTCCAAAACCCTTGCTTACCGCACTATTTGTATCAGTCCGCACTCATAGCAGATTTCCTTTAATAAATGATGCAGCACCTTTTTGCTTGTTATTACATATATATGTTCATTACATGACATCTTGCACCCGTATATTTTGATACGGCTTAATACACCAGGGGCTTATGTTCCCCACATTATGGTGTGATAAGTCCAAACACTTTCACAAGTACGGCACCCCGAACTTATAGCATTATATGAATCGGCTCCGAATCATGTCTTGGGTCAATAGTTGGGTTTGCCCGGCTCCCATGTTTTGGTGCCTTACGTTCCGTTCCGTCGGCTAAGGTTGCACTGGGAGAACCACTGCGATTGCGCCCCGGTTGAGCCGGGCGAGCGCCTCAGTGGAGAAAGCTAAAACTGACTGGCATGATAAGGCGAGAGACTGGTCGCTGTTCGAGCGTGGATAGCGCCTCGAATTCGGTCTTTCGAATACTAGGGGCTTCGCCGAAATTTAAAATTATAGAATTCTATGGCTAAGTGAGAGTGTTCAAGCATTATAAGTCCGGTTGCCTTGTTCGTTGTGTTGAACGCCTCCCTAGATGGACCCAAAAGTGGGAACAAGAGTGCTCAAGTTATCCCGAACACCCCAGCACTTGCGGCTTGGGGGCTGAAGCCAACGACTTGCCATGTCTCAGATTTTATAAACGGCCGCACAGAAGGTAATATTTTAAATTAAACAAGCGTTGCTTAAAGCGCACATGAACAAAGTTTCAGCGCACAGGATAATACATAGCGAGCTTACTCAAAAATTACATCTCTAGGGCATTCATCCGCAATATCGCAGGCCCCCTTCAGGACAGTTTTATAATACATTTCGGGGGTACGATACTCCTTACCCGGTGGCGGCGGATTAGTAAGAAGCTTCTCTGCATCCAGCCTGCCCCAGTGCACCTTTGTGCGGGCAAGGGCCCGCCGAGCGCCTTCAATACAGGCGGAGCGCTTGATGACTTCCACCCAGGGGCACGCATCCATCAGCCGCCGCACGAGGCTGAAGTAGCTCCCAGGCATGGCCTGTCCAGGCCACAGCCGGACTATAAGGCCCTTCATGGCCTCCTCAGCTACCTTGTGGAGTTCGACCAGCTGCTTCAGCTGGTCGCTTGGGGGCACCGGATGGCCGGCCTCAGCATACTGAGACCAGAAGACCTTCTCCGTTGAGCTCCCCTTCTCGCCATGGTAGAATGCGGCGGCATCAGACACACTACGCGGCAGATCTGCAAACGCCCCTGGAGAGCTCGGAATGCGGTTAAGTGTCAGGTAGTTTACATTAGCATGCTTGCTTTGCATGAAAAATGCCTTACCCGCTGCTATCTTCTTTACATCTTCAACCTCCTAAAGGGCCTTACGGGCCTCGGCCTTGGCGGACTTGGCACTTTCTTGAGCCGAGGCAAGCTCGGACTCTCGAGTCTTGGAGTCGCGCTCCAAGCTCTCATGCTTCTCCATGAGAGCCTAGAGCTCTTGCCGCACTTCCGCCACCTGTGCCTCCTGCTTTTCTCGCTCTGCCCGTTCCGCGGCCGCACTGCGTTCGGCCGCGGACACAGCCTCCTTCAGGGCTGCCACCTCGTTTGTGGCCCCTGCAATACCCATATTATCCTTCTTAATTTTATTGCAACCAAAATCCTTTTCTGTAAGGTAACAATTCAAAGTGGTGCTACTCACCTTCTTTGTCCTCGAGCTGCCTCTTGGCATGGCCGAGCTCTCGCTCGGACCGCTCGAGATCTTGCTTTAATGTACCAATCTCCGCAGTCAGTGCGGCAGAGGTCAGCAACACAGCCTGCAAACCCATATTGACATAATTTATTAGCAACCTGCGATTATCTTTTTAGATCCTCAGTCCGGCTTTTCTTTCCGAACACCGAACCGAGCATCAGGGGCTACTGTCTATGCGGTATTATATTACATAATTTTAACTTCTTACCTCAAAGCCTGTTAAAAGGCTACTCCAGGCTTCGGTCAGCCCGCTCTTGGCGAGCTGGACCTTCTGAATCACCGCACTCATAACAGTGCAGTGTTCTTCCTCGATGGAAGCGCCTTTGAGCACCTCCAGCAAGTTATCCGGTGCCTCCGGTTGGACGGAGGCCGCCGGAGTCACGGTCTTGCCCTTCTTTCGAAGGGGCCGCCCGCCGGACTCTAGAACCACTACAGGTTCCGACGTAGAGTCTGGCGCAAAGTCCGGGAGGCTGCCTTGCTGCGCCTCCGGAGCCTCCTCCTGATGGGTCCCTTTCTGGGATCCAACCTCGGCGTCCTCATCGGCGCGGGGGGTAGAGGCCGTCGGAAGTGAATCCACATCCGACGGGACCAACGACCCGCTCGATGAAGCGGGGAGATCATCATCAGCCGGACTGCGGACAGTATGCGGCATTAGTAGGACACTATGTGACACGAAAGAAATTGCATATCAGGGATCCAGATACTTACGATCTCGCAGGAGGCCTGGCCCTTGAAGGCCACTCCCCCTCGCCAACGTTGGTGTTGGCGGAGCTGTCCGGGGGGATAGTTCTCCCCCTCTTGGACCCTTCGACCTCCCCTGTTAGGGAAGCCTTCCTCTTCCTTTCTTCCTCCTCCGGGAGAGAGTCTTCTTCCTCCTCCTCATCTTTGGGGGAGGAGTCCGCCTCGTCGTCGGACGCCTGATTATGGGAACTCTTTCGAGTCCCCGTGGCCACCTTCTTGGCCTTCTTCTCCGGCACCACGTGCGGTGCCGGAACCAGCAGCCCCGCTAGACGGGCGTCCACTGGGTCTTCTGGCATGGGAGCCGGGCAGATGAGCTACTCGGCCTTCTTCATCCATTCCTGTTAGGAAAAGGGAAATGGAAACCCTCTTAGAATCAATCTATTTACGACAAGTTTCCCGTAAAGGGGTTGAATCACTTACCTCGTCAGCTGGATGCTGCGAGCGAAATCCGCGATCTTCCGTCGCGGATGAGGGGGCTTCGGCGCCCTTAAACAGCACCCTCCAGGCGCCTTCGTACGTCGTGTCGAAGAGCCCGCTTAGCGCCTGGTGCTGTTCCGGATCGAACTCCCACAGATTGAATGCCCGTTCTTGGCATGGGAGGATCCGGCAGACGAGCATGACTTGGACCACGTCGACGAGCCTGAGCTTCTTGTTCACCAGCTTCTGGATACAGGCTCGGAGTCCCGTCAGCTCCTTCGGATTACCCCACAGCAAGCCCTTCTCTTTCCAGGAGGTGAGCTGCATAGGGATACCAGATCTAAACTCGGGGGCCGCCGCCCACGCGGGGTCACGCGGCTCGGTGATATAGAACCACCCCGATTGCCACCCCTTGACGGAGTCCACAAAGGCCCCTTCAAACCAGAGGACGTTGGGCATTTTTCCCAACATGGCGCCTCCGCACTCCGCCTGTGTGCCCTTCACTACCTTCGGCTTGACGTTGAAGGTCTTGAGCCACAAGCCGAAGTGGGGCCGGATGCAGAGGAGGGCCTCACACACGGCGATGAACGCCGAGATGTTGAGGATGAAGTTCGGCGCCAGATCGTGAAATCCAGGCCGTAGTAGAACATGAGCCCCCGGACAAAGGGGTGAAGTGGAAAACCCAGTCCGCGGAGGAAGTGGGGAAGGAAAACGACCCTCTCATGGGGCCCGGGGGTAGGATGAGCTGCCCCTCGTCGGGCAGCCGGTGCGCGATATCGCCGGAAAGGTATCCGGCGCTGCGCAGCTTGGTGATGTGCTCCTCCTTGACGGTGGAAGCCAACCATTTGCCTCCCCCTCCGGACATGGTCGGGGAAGGTTACGACGAGATGCGCGAGCTTGGGCGTTGGAGCTTGAGTGCGCGGAGGTGGATAAGCAAAGGAGGAAGAAGGCGTGGGTGAAAAGGTGAATCCTTATCCCTTATATATAGGCGGGCGAAGACTATGCGCCCCCACCGGCCTGGTAAAACTCGCTTATCTCCCAAGCGCCACCATCAATGGCGCGGTTGGGTTACCCACGTCCGTATTGATGAGAATACCGGAATAAGGGGAGCACGATCTCTGCTTCGACAAGACGTGCCAAGGAAACCGCTTCGCTAAATGTGCTGAGGTGGTATAATAAAAAACAATTCAAGTAAAGGCTTGGTAGTGGTGTGATGTCATGCCGCAAAATATGTCAGCAGATTGGACTTATGTGCATTTTGTTCTCTCTACGGTGGAATGTGGAATTTATTTTGCAGAGCCGGACACTATCCTGGTGTTCATGATCTTCTCTGGATTATTCAAAGGAGGAACCCGCCGGACTTATCATCATTGAAGCCTGGTTCAGGGGCTACTGAGGGAGTCCTGGACTAGGGGGTGTCCGGACAGCCGGACTATCATCGTCCGCCGGACTCCAAGACTACGAAGATACAAGATTGAAGACTCCGTCCCGTGTCCGGATGGGACTTTCCTTGGCGTGGAAGGCAAGCTTGGCCATACGGATATGTAGATCTCCTACCATTGTAACCGACTCTATGTAACCCTAGCCTCCTCCGGTGTCTATATAAACCGGAGGGCTTTAGTCCGTAGGACACAACATACATTACAACAATCATACCATAGGCTAGCTTTAGGGTTTAGCCTCCTTGATCTCGTGGTAGATCTACTCTTGTACTACCCATATCATCAATATTAATCAAGCAGGACGTAGGGTTTTACCTCCATCAAGAGGGCCCGAACCTGGGTAAAACATCGTGTCCCTTGTCTCCTGTTACCATCCGCCTAGACGCACAGTTCGGGACCCCCTACCCGAGATCCGCCGGTTTTGAAACCGACAGAGGGCCTGCAGTTCATCTTCAACATGCACACCCCTGAGCCACCTGCCACCACCGGCCGAACCGCCGGCCCTAGCGCCGCCTCGCCGCCCCGAAACAACTCGCCACCGCCGCCCCGGCCAGCCCTCTAGGCCCCCCTGCCCCCCCACCCTGAACCCTAAGATAGATAGTGGGGTACCTCTCCAGCGAGCCCCCGTCCCCGCTGCGGGTGGTTCTTCCTTAACTCCGGCGAGCCCCCCAACCCCTGAAAATCGACTGACCCAAAAGTCGATTCAGTCGACTGAAGTGTGGCTTAATCAGAGCAGAGCAGCAGCACGAGCGAGGGGAAGAGCAGCATCAGCAGTTGGGCGAGCGAGCGATCGAGCGAGAGCCGGAGCAGCAGCAGCAGCGCGAGCGAGCGAGCGAGAGCCGGAGCAGCAGTAGTAGTGCGAGCGAGCGAGAGCCGGAGCAGTAGTAGCAGATCCGGCTGGTATGGACGCAGCCGCCGATGGGACCTCGCACTAGGGGAGAGCCGCCGTGGATATGTCGCCTGCGGCGCCGGCTTCAAGGTAGCCGCTCCATGGGGGTGCGGGATGGAGCACCGTCGGCGCCGGGAGGCCGAGTTAAGGAGAAGGTGCGATGCGATGAGTGTACAACCTCTTTGGTGGCGCCGAGTAGGCCTCGGCTTCGTCGGAGGAGTCGGTGAGGATGCTGCGGTTCCGGTGGAGCAGGTTAAGGCGGCGCTGTGGGGATGGAGCAGCCGTGATAGACGAGGTGATCGTCGGAGCAGCCGCGATAGATGAGGCGATCGTTAGAGCAGCTCCTTGGAGGTGGAGGACGGGGCGGCTGAACCGGCGGGACGGCGAGATGGACGACGGATCCTCATCCGGGGAGGTGGACGAGGGACGTCGAGTTTTTGCGGTGGACGACATCATCGGGGAAGAGGCTCTAGCTGGGCAGCGGTGATGTGGCGAACGGAGGAGGGTGGGGTTTCGCGGCTGGAGCGGAGAGGTTATGGCGGCCTGGGATTTCGAATGGCGAAAAGGGGGCGATGGGAGGGGGTGAAGCATGACTTAGGGACGCGCTTGTCCAAATTTAGGGTGTGTTACAAAAGTACCCCCCACTGATTTGAACTAGCGACCCTTTCGGCTCTGGGTTAGAAGGGGGATTTCGCGTGTCGGGATTTGGCAGCTGGAGGGAGTTTTCGCGTGCGTTGTAATTTTGGGATAGCAAGCCGTGGGTTGTGAAGGCGCCAGTTTTAGGAGCATGATATCTGAATTTTCGGGATATAACAAGACGCGGATTGAATTTTAGGGTCAAGCCTAATGTGTAGTAATATTGTACTTGTACGTACCAAATCAATTCGCACTTCCCTCAACCAAAAAGAAAACAAAAAAAAATAAAACTATTCACACCACACAAAGAGAGAGTCTTGCCCCATTTTACTATACAAATGCTATTCAAAGCTACCCCTCCTTCCATCTATATAGGGCCTAATGCATTTTTCGATGCTAACTTTGACCAAATATTAGAGCAATGATATATGACATGCAACTTACACAAAGCACACCGTTAACTTCGTCTGTGAAAGGTTCTTTCAATGATATAATTTTCACATTGTGCATGTCATGTACTATTAATCTTGTCAATAGTCAAAGGCGGTCTTAAAAATCTCATTACGCCTATATAGATGGAAGGAGGGAGTATGAATCCATGTTATGTCCGATTAATTTTTTTCGCTTTGCTGTATAATTCATGTAACCTACTCATACCAACATTTTAGTGCATTCCAAATGTCTATACTACCGCTGCAATTCGAACTAAATTTGAATTTGTTTCTCTATTTCAATAACAATCTACAATCATGATTGTTGCCAACTTCAACCATCATTCATGTATTACCTTAATAACACACCACATGATTACTATAGAGATAGATATGAACTATGTGTACTACATGAACTCGAATTCTGTTTTTTGAATACACTTGATGTTGATTCCAAATAATAGTACATTTGATGTACTAACTATATATTCATAATCTTAACCATGTTCCATACGTACACCGTGTTTATCACACAAAGTATAGTGCCCCGCCCCCTACATTATGACAAGTATTTAGACCTGAGTTGCAAAAGCCACACATTAGCCCAAATTATAATCAATGTTGTACATTATGATATATTCTTCAAGTATCCTATCCACCTTTTTATAATGAATTATGATCTTTGTTTGTCTTTTACACCTTCATGATCCTCTTCTATTTGTAGCTAGCTAGCGCTAACTTTCTATCGTGCATGCACACGCCCGCCCCCCTCACACACCCTTAGCGTCCCCTCCATCACGCACGTTCATTATTTCTCTTTAGGTCATCCACCAGCGGTGTGTAGGCCCCCGGCTCCTTCTTTTTGGCACACACCGGTCGATATACCTCTCTAGCCAAGTGTGCCTACAACAAACACATATATACTTCCCCTCTTCTCTTCTCACCGTCCATGCCCCCATATGTCCAATACGATTCCACGCAGGTGCACACTCCCGCCCCTCATTTCATTAGTCACATGCTCGCACACTCCTACCCCCTCGACATGGTAGGCCTCTCGCACCACCTCCTAGCCACACTCTCTCCCCGTGTCTGCCTCTCTGGACCTTATTTGCTTCTAACACATGCAGGCGTGTATATGAACTGATCTCCCTACATATAGCCAGGTCGACTATAATTTGTTTTCACCAAGCACCGATACACTTACCTCGCTAGTTATGTCTCTCCTTTTCTCGGACACACGACGGTTGATCTTCCTATGTAGTTACGCATGCTTACCACAACCATATCTTCTCCCCTCATCATCCTTGAATACCTCCCGACCCGTCTCTCACACGCACGTGCATAGACAGAGAGACATCCCCTGCCCTCTCTTATTGATATTGCACTCATACCCTCCGTTTGTCTAGCATGCCTCTCCCACCATTTGTGAGACGCCACTCCACCACCAACCCTCCGACGCTCTACCTTTGTCTTTTTCCCAACCTTATTCCTCTGCTACACATATCCATGGATGTCGATCAATCTCCCTCAATAGATAGCTAGGTCTCTCTCCTTCCACAGACATATACTAGTCGACCGGTCTCTACCTCCCCCACACACCGATAGTCGAACGTTGTAGGTAGGTATCCATGCCACCGAGAAGAACTGCACCTCTGCCCTCTCAAATTCCAGTAGGCTAGCCGCCTTGTATCACTAGTAGAAAACAGGGCTTTCATCCAGGCCAGTTTAGCCCATTAGTCCCGGTTCAATCCAGAACCGGGACTAATGTGAGCATTTATCCCGGTTCGTGCGGCTAAGGCATTAGTCCAGGTTCACCTGTGCCCTTTAGTCCCGGTTTGTGCCTCAAACGGGGACTAAAGGGTGCGATGCCCATTAGTCCC